>NW_028136924.1:212500-232500 GCF_965140915.1 Aythya marila | reverse complement strand
TCGCTCGCCGGCGGGGAGGGTAGCTGGCTCGGCAAACCGCTAGCGGCTACCGCTCCGCACAACCCACGCCCGAGCCGACGCCACCGCCGACGCCGCGCGCCCCCTTCTCGCGCGCCGGCTCTCCAAGCCCCAAGCGCTCGCTCGGCACCGCTGGCGGAGCAGAGTCCTCACTCTCTCCTATAGACGGACACAAAAGTCATCGCCTCACAAGCGCCGCACGTCCTTTTCCAGCCTACCGCGGCGAGGCAGCCGAGCGCAACCGACTTTTACCTCGACCTAACTGGAGGCACAGAGAAACAGCGACGCCTACCACCCCTTCCGAGCCGTGGCACGACCTGCTAGTCTACCTCCAGCCCCACGGCGGCCTTCCAAGTCCCGTCGGACACGCGGTAGACCTGGCCGCCGTTCCCTCCGCCCGACCGGCGGCTATTTCCTCCGCGCGGGTAGACCTGGCAACCTCAGGGGGACCCCCCGGCCGGGAACCGACGGCGCCGGCCCGCCTTCCTTCGCTTTTCCCACGGGCCCTTCCGGCACTTTTCCAGCCTTTTCGGGCTTTTTCGCACCTTTCCGGGAATTTCCGACGCTTTCCGCGCCATCGGACCCGCTCGGGAACCGCTCGACCGACCCGCGGACGTGCGCCTTCGCAAACGCGCGCGCGCGCGCGCTCCCGTCGCTGCCGGGCAGACCCCGACGCCGTTCTCGCGGCCGGACCTGCAGCGACCCCTACAGGTCGCCGCCGGCTAAGCAAACATGGCGACCGCGGCAGGGTAGACCTGGCGGCCGCAGGAAGCTACGGGGAGACCAGGCGGCCGCGGGACGACGCGGGGACACCAGGCGGCCGCGGCAGGATCGGCAGACGAGGCGACGGGGGGATGCGGTAGACCTGGCAACCTCGGCGGGACGCGGGGAGACCTGGCGGCCGCAGGAGGGCACCGGGACACCTGGCGGCCGCAGGACGACACGGGGAGACGTGGCGGCAACGGGGGGCACACGGTAGACCTGGCAACCTCAGGGGGACACGGGGAGACCCGCCGGCCGGGAACCGACAGCGCCGGCCCGC
Organism: Aythya marila; assembly: GCF_965140915.1. NCBI lineage: Eukaryota > Metazoa > Chordata > Aves > Anseriformes > Anatidae > Aythya > Aythya marila. The sequence continues at coordinate 231,440 of NW_028136924.1, read as the reverse complement.
CTTCCTTCGCTTTTCCCACGGGCCCTTCCGGCACTTTTCGCACCTTTCCGGGAATTTCCGACGCTTTCCGCGCCATCGGACCCGCTCGGGAACCGCTCGACCGACCCGCGGACGGGAGCCCTCGCAAACGCGCTCGCGCCCGCGCGCCCGTCGCTGCCGGGCAGACCCCGACGCCGTTCTCGCGGCCGGACCTGCAGCGACCCCTACAGGTCGCCGCCGGCTAAGCAAACATGGCGACCGCGCCCGGGTAGACCTGGCGGCTGCTGTCCGCAGCGCTTAGACGAGGCGCCCGCGGCGCCCCGAGGCGGGGAACACCTGCCGGCCGGGAACCAACCCCGCCGTCCTTTCCCTAGCAGGGCTCTGCCTTGCCTTGCTCGGCTTTCAACCGCATTGCTCTGCTCTCCTGTGCCGTGCTAGGCTTCTCTCGGAGACCGTCCCGCGGCTTTTGATGCCGAGTCGATCGCTATCATTACGAACGCATAAACCGTCAGACACAGAACTTGGCCTCCCCGCAGCCCAGCGACCGTTCCCTCGGAACTGGCACGAGGGGGCAGCAGGCCTGCACACCCAGCACGGTCTTTTCTGGGAGTAACAACATGATTCCCACAACTACGCTGGAAGAAAGGCAACAATAAAGAAATAAACAGATAAAGCAAGACATGGTTCTTGCCCAACGTCACGGTGGACCAGGAGATGTGAAGGAGGCTGGGGAGAGGGCGATCAGGGTACAGCCACTGTCCAAGTCCGGCTGCCACCTGCACACAACATGAGAGCCCTCCGGTCTCCCCCCAACAGGCACTTGGAACCCAAAGGAGGGCTGGTCGCCAGCTCGCTACGTTTGCTTTGCTTCTCTTTGTTTTGCCTTACTCCGCTTTGCTTTGCTCTTGCTGGCACGGTTTTGCTTTTCCATACCTCCTTTCCTCTGCTGTTCTTGCCCCTGCTTTGCCTCAGAGTGTTTTGCTCTTTCTCTCCTGAAAATACTTTGCATTTCCTTGTGCTACGTTCCCTTGCTCTGCTTTGACTTGCTCAGCTTTCCCTTCCCTGGCCATGCTTTCCTTGGTTTAGCTTTGCTTTATAGACCTGGCACTGCATTGCTTTTCCTACCCGTGCTGTGCTTTGCCTTGCCTCGCCTCAAACTGCTTTGCTGTCCTTTGCTTGCTTTGTCTTCCCTCGTTATGCTTTGCTTTACCTGGTGTTACTTTCCTTTGCTCAGCTTTGCCTTCCCTGGCCGTGCTTTGTTTTGCTTTACGGGGCCACGCTTGCCTTTGTTTAGCTTTGCTCTGCTCTGCTTTGCCTTGCTATGTTTTGCCTTTTCTGGACATGCTTTGCATCTATTTTTTTTTATTATTATTATTATTTATTCTTTTTTTTTTTTTTTCCTTTAACTGTTCATTGCATTCTTTTGTTTTCCTTTTGGACCTATCTGATGTGTTTTTACAGGCCGTGCTTTCCTTTTCCAGGCCCTGGTTGTCACTGCTTTTCCTTATGCCGCTCGGTCTTTTCCTTAGCAGGGTTTTACTCTGTCTTGCTCAGCTTTTATCCGCATTGCTCTGCTGTCCTGTGCTGTGCTAGGTTTCTTTTGGAGACTATCCCACTGGTTTTACTGGGCTAGCCGCAAGCTCCTTACGTTTGCTTTGCTTCTTTTTGTTTTGCCTTACTCCGCTTTGCTTTGCTCTTCGTGGCACAGTTTTGCTTTCCCATGCCTCCTTTCCTCTGCTGTTCTTGCCCCATCTTTGCCTCAGACTGCTTTGCTTTTGCTTTCCTGAAAATGCTTTGTTTTTCCTTGTGCTACGTTCCCTTGCTCTGCTTTGACTTGCTCAGCTTTCCCTTCCCTGGCCATGCTTTCCTTGGTTTAGCTTTGCTTTATAGACCTGGCACTGCTTTGCTCTTCCTACCCGTGCTGTGCTTTGCCTTGCCTCAAACTGCTTTGCTTTCCTTTGTTTGCTTTGTCTTCCCTGGTTATGCTTTGCTTTTCCTTTTGCTACTTTCCTTTGCTCAGCTTTGCCTTTCTTGGCCGTGCTTTGTTTTGCTTTACGGGGCCACGCTTGCCTTTTTTTACCTTTGCCTTGCTCTCTTTTGCCTCGCCTGCTCCTGCTCTCGTTTCCATTTTCAGGCCATGCTTACCTTTGTTTTTCTTTACTTTGTATTCCTGGCATTGCTTTGCTTTTCCTTTTGCTACTTTCTTGTGTTCTGCTTTGCCTTGCCTGGCCATGTTTTCCTTTGCTTTGCTTTGTATTCCAGGCATTGCTTTGCTTTTCCTTCTCTGCTCTGCTTAGCTTCTCTTAACCCTGCTCTGATTTGCCTTACCTTGAACTTTTTCGCTTTGTTGTGGTTTTATTTATTTTTTGATTGTTTGTTTGTTTTTATTTTTTTTTTCATTAATATTTCTTTTCTTTCTCTTTACCAGCACTGCTTTGCATTTCCTGGTACTACTTTCCTTTGCTCTGCTTTGCCTTCCTGTGCTTTGCCTTCCCTGGCCTTGCTTTGTTTTGCTTTATCAGGCCATGCTTTCCTTGGTTTACCTTTGGTTTACAGACCTGGCACTGCATTGCTTTTCCAAACCATGCTGTGCTTTGCCTTGCCTCAAAGTGCTTTGCTGTCCTTTGCTTGCTTTGTCTTCCCTCGTTATGCTTTGCTTTACCTGGTGTTACTTTCCTTTGCTCAGCTTTGCCCTCCCTGGCCTTGCTTTTTTTTTTTTTTTTGCTTTACGGGGCCATGCTTTCCTTTGTTTACCTTTGCTTTCCTCTACTTTGTTCTGCTATGCTATGCCTTTCCTGGTCATGCTTTGCATTTTTTTATTCTTATTCTTATTATTATTTTTTATTTATTTGATGTTCATTCCATGCTTTATATTTTCCTTTTATATCTTTTTCTTGTGTTTTCTCTGGCCGTGCTTTGCTTTTCCAGGCCCTGGTTGTCACTGCTTTTCCCTATGCCTAGCAGGGCTTTTCCTTGTCTCGCTCAGCTTTCATCCACATTGCTCTGCTCTCCTGTGCCGTGCTAGGCTTCCTTTGGAGACCGTCTCACTGATTTTGCTGCTGAGTCGAATGGTAAATTTCTGAACGCATAAACCGTCAGACACAGAACTTGGCCTCCCCGCAGCCCAGCCACTGTCCCCTCGGAACTGGAGGCCGGGTGCAGCAGGCCTGGCCGCCCGACATGGTCCATTCTTTGTTCCTAGCCATGCGGCGAGCCGCCAGGGGACCCCTAACTTCTACTCGTGTGGTGATAGTGTTCAGTGAGAATTTCAACGAGAATAAGTAACTACATGATTCCCACAACTACGGTGGAAGAAATCCACAACAAACAACAACAAAATGTATATAGATATATAAAACCAGCTAAAGCAAGACATGGTTCTTGCCGGCTGTCACAGTGGACTAGGAGCTGTGAAGAAGGCTGAGGAGGGGGCGATCAGGGTCCAGCCACTGTCCAAGTCCGGCTGCCACCTGTACACAACATGGAGGCCCTCCGGTCTCCCCCACAGACACTTGGAACCCAAAGGAGGGCTGGCCACCAGCTCGCTACGTTCGCTTTGCTTCTCTTTGTTTTGCCTCGCTCCGCTTTGCTTTGCTCTTGCTGGCACAGTTTTGCTTTTCCATACCTCCTTTCCTCTGCTGTTCTTGCCCCGGCTTTGCTTTGCTTTGCCTCAGATTCTTTTGCTGTTTCTTTCCTGGCAATGCTTTGCTTTTCCTTGTGCTACGTTCCCTTGCTCTGCTTTGCCTTGCTAAGTTTTGCCTTTTCTGGACATGTTTTGCTTTTTTTTTTTTTTTTTTTTTTTTTTTTTTTTTTTTTAAGTGTTCATTGCATTCTTTTGTTTTCCTTTTGGACCTATCTGATGTGTTTTTAGAGGCCGTGCTTTGCTTTTCCAGGCCCTGGTTGTCACTGCTTTTCCTTATGCCGCTAGGTCTTTTCCATAGCAGGGCTTTGCTTTGTCTTGCTCAGCTTTCATCCGCATTGCTCCGCTCTCCTGTGCCGTGCTAGGCTTCCTTTGAAGACCGTCTCACTGATTTTGCTGCTGAGTCGATTGGTAAATTTATGAACGCATAAACCGTCAGACACAGAACTTGGCCTCCCCGCAGCCCAGCCACTGTCCCCTCGGAACCGGCGCGTGGGGGCAGCAGGCCTGGCCGCCCGACATGGTCCATACTTTGTCCCTAGCCATGCGGCGAGCTGGCTTGGGTGGGCCACACTGCTAGTTGTGTGTGTGAGGTTCTCAAAACAGTAAGGAACTACGTGATTCCCACAAGTACGGTGGTAGAAATCCACAACAAACAACAACAAAATGTATATATATATATATATATATAAAACCAGCTAAAGCAAGACATGGTTCTTGCCCGGTGTCACAGTGGACTAGGAGCTGTGAAGAAGGCTGAGGAGTGGGCGATCAGGGTACAACCACTGTCCAAGTCTGGCTGCCACCTGCACACAAAATGGAGCCCTCCGATCTCTCCCCCACAGACACTTGGAACCCAAAGGAGGGCTGGCCGCCAGCTCGCTACGTTTGCTTTGCTTCTCTTTGTTTTGCCTTGCTCCGCTTTGCTTTGCTCTTGCTGGCACGGTTTTGCTTTTCCATACCTCCTTTCCTCTGCTGTTCTTGCCCCTGCTTTGCCTCAGAGTGTTTTGCTCTTTCTCTCCTGAAAATACTTTGCATTTCCTTGTGCTACGTTCCCTTGCTCTGCTTTGACTTGCTCAGCTTTCCCTTCCCTGGCCATGCTTTCCTTGGTTTAGCTTTGCTTTATAGACCTGGCACTGCATTGCTTTTCCTACCCGTGCTGTGCTTTGCCTTGCCTCGCCTCAAACTGCTTTGCTGTCCTTTGCTTGCTTTGTCTTCCCTCGTTATGCTTTGCTTTACCTGGTGTTACTTTCCTTTGCTCAGCTTTGCCTTCCCTGGCCGTGCTTTGTTTTGCTTTACGGGGCCACGCTTGCCTTTGTTTAGCTTTGCTCTGCTCTGCTTTGCCTTGCTATGTTTTGCCTTTTCTGGACATGCTTTGCATCTATTTTTTTTATTATTATTATTATTTATTCTTTTTTTTTTTTTTTCCTTTAACTGTTCATTGCAATCTTTTGTTTTCCTTTTGGACCTATCTGATGTGTTTTTACAGGCCGTGCTTTCCTTTTCCAGGCCCTGGTTGTCACTGCTTTTCCTTATGCCGCTCGGTCTTTTCCTTAGCAGGGTTTTACTCTGTCTTGCTCAGCTTTTATCCGCATTGCTCTGCTGTCCTGTGCTGTGCTAGGTTTCTTTTGGAGACTATCCCACTGGTTTTACTGGGCTAGCCGCAAGCTCCTTACGTTTGCTTTGCTTCTTTTTGTTTTGCCTTACTCCGCTTTGCTTTGCTCTTCGTGGCACAGTTTTGCTTTCCCATGCCTCCTTTCCTCTGCTGTTCTTGCCCCATCTTTGCCTCAGACTGCTTTGCTTTTGCTTTCCTGAAAATGCTTTGCTTTTCCTTGTGCTACGTTCCCTTGCTCTGCTTTGACTTGCTCAGCTTTCCCTTCCCTGGCCATGCTTTCCTTGGTTTAGCTTTGCTTTATAGACCTGGCACTGCTTTGCTCTTCCTACCCGTGCTGTGCTTTGCCTTGCCTCAAACTGCTTTGCTTTCCTTTGTTTGCTTTGTCTTCCCTGGTTATGCTTTGCTTTTCCTTTTGCTACTTTCCTTTGCTCAGCTTTGCCTTTCTTGGCCGTGCTTTGTTTTGCTTTACGGGGCCACGCTTGCCTTTTTTTACCTTTGCCTTGCTCTCTTTTGCCTCACCTGCTCCTGCTCTCATTTCCATTTTCAGGCCATGCTTACCTTTGTTTTTCTTTACTTTGTATTCCTGGCATTGCTTTGCTTTTCCTTTTGCTACTTTCTTGTGTTCTGCTTTGCCTTGCCTGGCCATGTTTTCCTTTGCCTAGCTTTGTATTCCAGGCATTGCTTTGCTTTTCCTTCTCTGCTCTGCTTAGCTTCTCTTAACCCTGCTCTGATTTGCCTTACCTTGAACTTTTTCGCTTTGTTGTGGTTTTATTTATTTTTTGATTGTTTGTTTGTTTTTATTTTTTTTTTCATTAATATTTCTTTTCTTTCTCTTTACCAGCACTGCTTTGCATTTCCTGGTACTACTTTCCTTTGCTCTGCTTTGCCTTCCTGTGCTTTGCCTTCCCTGGCCTTGCTTTGTTTTGCTTTATCAGGCCATGCTTTCCTTGGTTTACCTTTGGTTTACAGACCTGGCACTGCATTGCTTTTCCAAACCATGCTGTGCTTTGCCTTGCCTCAAAGTGCTTTGCTGTCCTTTGCTTGCTTTGTCTTCCCTCGTTATGCTTTGCTTTACCTGGTGTTACTTTCCTTTGCTCAGCTTTGCCCTCCCTGGCCTTGCTTTTTTTTTTTTTTTTGCTTTACGGGGCCATGCTTTCCTTTGTTTACCTTTGCTTTCGTCTACTTTGTTCTGCTATGCTATGCCTTTCCTGGTCATGCTTTGCATTTTTTTATTATTATTATTTTTTATTTATTTATTTGATGTTCATTCCATGCTTTATATTTTCCTTTTATATCTTTTTCTTGTGTTTTCTCTGGCCGTGCTTTGCTTTTCCAGGCCCTGGTTGTCACTGCTTTTCCTTATGCCGCTAGGTCTTTTCCCTAGCAGGGCTTTGCTTTGTCTTGCTCAGCTTTCATCCGCATTGCTCTGCTCTCCTGTGCCGTGCTAGGCTTCCTTTGGAGACCGTCTCACTGATTTTGCTGCTGAGTCGAATGGTAAATTTATGAACGCATAAACCGTCAGACACAGAACTTGGCATCCTCGCAGCCCAGCCACTGTCCCCTCGGAACTGGAGGCCGGGTGCAGCAGGCCTGGCCGCCCAACATGGTCCATACTTTGTCCCTAGTCATGCGGCGAGCCGCCAGGGGACCCCTAACTGCTACTCGTGTGGTGATAGTGTTCAGTGAGAATTTCAACGAGAATAAGTAACTACATGATTCCCACAACTACGGTGGAAGAAATCCACAACAAACAACAACAAAATGTATATAGATATATAAAACCAGCTAAAGCAAGACATGGTTCTTGCCGGCTGTCACGGTGGACTAGGAGCTGTGAAGAAGGCTGAGGAGTGGGCGATCAGGGTCCAGCCACTGTCCAAGTCCGGCTGCCACCTGTACACAACATGGAGGCCCTCCGGTCTCCCCCACAGACACTTGGAACCCAAAGGAGGGCTGGCCGCCAGCTCGCTACGTTCGCTTTGCTTCTCTTTGTTTTGCCTCGCTCCGCTTTGCTTTGCTCTTGCTGGCACAGTTTTGCTTTTCCATACCTCCTTTCCTCTGCTGTTCTTGCCTCTGCTTTGCCTCAGAGTGTTTTGCTCTTTCTCTCCTGAAAATACTTTGCGTTTCCTTGTGCTACGTTCCCTTGCTCTGCTTTGACTTGCTCAGCTTTCCCTTCCCTGGCCATGCTTTCCTTGGTTTAGCTCTGCTTTATAGACCTGGCACTGCTTTGCTTTTTCTACCCGTGCTGTGCTTTGCCTTGCCTCGCCTCAAACTGCCTTGCTTTCCTTTGTTTGCTTTGTCTTCCCTGGTTATGCTTTGTTTTTCCTGGTGCTACTTTCCTTTGCTCAGCTTTGCCTTCCCTGGCCGTGCTTTGTATTGCTTTACGGGGCCATGCTTGCCTTTTTTTACCTTTGCTTTGCTCTCTTTTGCCTCACCTGCTCCTGCTCTCATTTCCATTTTCTGGCCATACTTACCTTTGTTTTGCTTTACTTTGTATTCCTGGCACTGCTTTGCTTTTCCTTTTGCTACTTTCTTTTGTTCTGCTTTGCCTTGCCTGGCCATGCTTTGCTTTGCTTTGCTTTGTATTCCTGGCATTGCTTTGCTTTTCCTTCTCTGCTCTGCTTAGCTTCTCTTAACCCTGCTCTGATTTACCTTACCTTGAACTTTTTCGATTTGTTGTGGTTTTATTTATTTTTTGTTTGTTTGTTTTTATTTTTTTTTCATTAATATTTCTTTTCTTTCTCTTTACCAGCACTGCTTTGCATTTCCTGGTACTACTTTCCTTTGTTCTGCTTTGCCTTCCTGTGCTTTGCCTTCCCTGGCCTTGCTTTGTTTTGCTTTATCAGGCCATGCTTTCCTTGGTTTACCTTTGGTTTACAGACCTGGCACTGCATTGCTTTTCCAAACCATGCTGTGCTTTGCCTTGCCTCAAAGTGCTTTGCTGTCCTTTGCTTGCTTTGTCTTCCCTCGTTATGCTTTGCTTTACCTGGTGTTACTTTCCTTTGCTCAGCTTTGCCCTCCCTGGCCTTGCTTTTTTTTTTTTTTTTGCTTTACGGGGCCATGTTTTCCTTTGTTTACCTTTGCTTTCCTCTACTTTGTTCTGCTATGCTATGCCTTTCCTGGTCATGCTTTGCATTTTTTTATTCTTATTCTTATTATTATTTTTTATTTATTTGATGTTCATTCCATGCTTTATATTTTCCTTTTATATCTTTTTCTTGTGTTTTCTCTGGCCGTGCTTTGCTTTTCCAGGCCCTGGTTGTCACTGCTTTTCCTTATGCCGCTAGGTCTTTTCCCTAGCAGGGCTTTGCTTTGTCTTGCTCAGCTTTCATCCGCATTGCTCTGCTCTCCTGTGCCGTGCTAGGCTTCCTTTGGAGACCGTCTCACTGATTTTGCTGCTGAGTCGAATGGTAAATTTCTGAACGCATAAACCGTCAGACACAGAACTTGGCCTCCCCGCAGCCCAGCCACTGTCCCCTCGGAACTGGAGGCCGGGTGCAGCAGGCCTGGCCGCCCGACATGGTCCATTCTTTGTTCCTAGCCATGCGGCGAGCCGCCAGGGGACCCCTAACTTCTACTCGTGTGGTGATAGTGTTCAGTGAGAATTTCAACGAGAATAAGTAACTACATGATTCCCACAACTACGGTGGAAGAAATCCACAACAAACAACAACAAAATGTATATAGATATATAAAACCAGCTAAAGCAAGACATGGTTCTTGCCGGCTGTCACAGTGGACTAGGAGCTGTGAAGAAGGCTGAGGAGGGGGCGATCAGGGTCCAGCCACTGTCCAAGTCCGGCTGCCACCTGTACACAACATGGAGGCCCTCCGGTCTCCCCCACAGACACTTGGCACCCAAAGGAGGGCTGGCCACCAGCTCGCTACGTTCGCTTTGCTTCTCTTTGTTTTGCCTTGCTCCGCTTTGCTTTGCTCTTGCTGGCACAGTTTTGCTTTTCCCTACCTCCTTTCCTCTGCTGTTCTTGGCCCTGCTTTGCCTCAGAGTGTTTTGCTCTTTCTCTCCTGAAAATACTTTACATTTCCTTGTGCTACTTTCCTTTGCTTTGCTTTTCCTTGCTCTGCTTTCCCTTCCCTGGCCATGCTTTCCTTGGTTTAGCTCTGCTTTATAGACCTGGCACTGCTTTGCTTTTCCTACCCGTGCTGTGCTTTGCCTTGCCTCGCCTCAAACTGCTTTGCTGTCCTTTGCTTGCTTTGTCTTCCCTGGTTATGCTTTGCTTTTCCTGGTGCTACTTTCCTTTGCTCAGCTTTGCCTTCCCTGGCCGTGCTTTGTTTTGCTTTACGGGGCTATGCTTGCCTTTTTTCACCTTTGCCTTGCTCTCTTTTGCCTCACCTGCTCCTGCTCTCACTTCCAGTTTCCGGCCATGCTTACCTTTGTTTTGCTTTACTTTGTATTCTTGGCACTGCTTTGCTTTTACTTTTGCTACTTTCTTTTGTTCTGCTTTGCCTTGCCTGGCCATGCTTTGCTTTGCTTTGCTTTTCCTTGCTTTGTATTCCTGACATTGCTTTGCTTTTCCTTCTCTGCTCTGCTTAGCTTCTCTTAACCCTGCTCTGATTTGCCTTACCTCAAACTTTTTCGCTTTGTTGTGCTTTTTATTGCTGTTTTATTTTTTTTTGTTGTTCGTTTTTTATTTATTTATTTATTTATTTATTTTCACTTCTTTCTCTTTCCTGGCACTGCTTTGCTTTTCCTGGTGCTACTTTCCTTTGCTCAGCTTTGCCTTCCCTCGCCGTGCTTTGTTTTGCTTTATGGGGCCACGCTTGCCTTTGTTTAGCTTCGCTCTGCTCTGCTTTGCCTTTCTATGTTTTGCCTTTTCTGGACATGCTTTGCATCTATTTTTTTTATTATTATTATTATTTATTCTTTTTTTTTTTTTTTTTCCTTTAAATGTTCATTGCATTCTTTTGTTTTCCTTTTGGACCTATCTGATGTGTTTTTACAGGCCGTGCTTTCCTTTTCCAGGCCCTGGTTGTCACTGCTTTTCCTTATGCCGCTCGGTCTTTTCCTTAGCAGGGTTTTACTCTGTCTTGCTCAGCTTTTATCCGCATTGCTCTGCTCTCCTGTGCTGTGCTAGGTTTCTTTTGGAGACTGTCCCACTGGTTTTACTGGGCTAGCCGCAAGCTCCTTACGTTTGCTTTGCTTCTTTTTGTTTTGCCTTACTCCGCTTTGCTTTGCTCTTGCTGGCACAGTTTTGTTTTCCCATATCTCCTTTCCTCTGCTGTTCTTGCCCCAGCTTTGCCTCAGACTGCTTTGCTTTTGCTTTCCTGAAAATGCTTTGTTTTTCCTTGTGCTACGTTCCCTTGCTCTGCTTTGACTTGCTCAGCTTTCCCTTCCCTGGCCATGCTTTCCTTGGTTTAGCTCTGCTTTATAGACCTGGCACTGCTTTGCTTTTCCTACCCGTGCTGTGCTTTGCCTTGCCTCGCCTCAAAGTGCTTTGCTTTCCTTTGTTTGCTTTGTCTTCCCTGGTTATGCTTTGCTTCTCCTGGTGCTACTTTCCTTTGCTCAGCTTTGCCTTCCTTGGCCGTGCTTTGTATTGCTTTACGGGGCCATGCTTGCCTTTTTTTACCTTTGCCTTGCTCTCTTTTGCCTCGCCTGCTCCTGCTCTCACTTCCAGTTTCTGGTCATGCTTACCTTTGTTTCGCTTTACTTTGTATTCCTGGCACTGCTTTGCTTTTCCTTTTGCTACTTTCTTTTGTTCTGCTTTGCCTTGCCTGGCCATGCTTTGCTTTGCCTTGCTTTGTATTCCTGGCATTGCTTTGCTTTTCCTTCTCTGCTCTGCTTAGCTTCTCTTCACCCTGCTCTGATTTGCCTTACCTCAAACTTTTTCGCTTTGTTGTGCTTTTTATTGGTGTTTTTTTTTTTTTTTTGTTCTTTTTCTATTTATTTATTTACTTTGACTTCTTTCTCTTTCCTGGCACTGCTTTGCTTTTCCTGGTGCTACTTTCCTTTGCTCAGCTTTGCCTTCCCTGGCCGTGCTTTGTTTTGCTTTATAGGGCCATGCTTGCCTTTGTTTAGCTTCGCTCTGCTCTGCTTTGCCTTGCTATGTTTTGCCTTTTCTGGACATGCTTTGCATCTTTTTTTTTTATTGTTATTATTATTTTTTTATTTATTTTTCTTTAAATGATCATTACATTCTTTTGTTTTCCTTTTGGACCTATCTGATGTGTTTTTACAGGCCGTGCTTTCCTTTTCCAGGCCCTGGTTGTCACTGCTTTTCCCTATGCCTAGCAGGGCTTTTCCTTAGCAGGGTTTTACTCTGTCTTGCTCAGCTTTTATCCGCATTGCCCTGCTGTCCTGTGTTGTGCTAGGTTTCTTTTGGAGACTGTCCCACTGGTTTTACTGAGCTAGCCGCAAGCTCCTTACGTTTGCTTTGCTTCTCTCTGTTTTGCCTTGCTCCGCTTTGCTTTGCTCTTGCTGGCACAGTTTTGCTTTCCCATACCTCCTTTCCTCTGCTGTTCTTGCCCCAGCTTTGCCTCAGACTGTTTTGCTTTTGCTTTCCTGAAAATGCTTTGCTTTTCCTTGTGCTACGTTCCTTTGCTCTGCTTTGACTTGCTCAGCTTTCCCTTCCCTGGCCACGCTTTCCTTGGTTTAGCTCTGCTTTATAGACCTGGCACTGCTCTGCCTTTCCTACCCGTGCTGTGCTTTGCCTTGCCTCAAAGTGCTTTGCTTTCCTTTGCTTGCTTTGCATTTCCTGGTTATGCTTTGCTTCTCCTGGTGCTACTTTCCTTTGCTCTGCTTTGCCTTCCCTGGCCTTGCTTTCGTTTGCTGTTTCAGGCCATTTTTTCCTTTCTTTAGCTTTGCTTTGCTCTGCTTTGCTTTGCTTTGCTTTGCCTTTCATCTTTTATTCTTTTTTTTTTTTTTTTTTAATTTATTTTTTTTTTCATATTCCTTGCATGATTTGTTTTCCTTTTGGACCTATCTGATGTGTTTTTACTGGCCGTGCTTTGCTTTTCCAGGCCCTGGTTGTCACTGCTTTTCCCTATGCCTAGCAGGGCTTTTCCTTGTCTCGCTCAGCTTTCATCCACATTGCTCTGCTCTCCTGTGCCGTGCTAGGCTTCCTTTGGAGACCGTCTCACTGATTTTGCTGCTGAGTCGATTGGCAAATTTATGAACGCATAAACCGTCAGACACAGAACTTGGCCTCCCCGCAGCCCAGCCACTGTCCCCTCCGAACCGGCGCGTGGGGGCAGCAGGCCTGGCCGCCCGACATGGTCCATTCTTTGTCCCCAGCCACGCGGCGAGCTGGCTTGGGTGGGCCACACTGCTAGTTGTGTGTGTGAGGTTCTCAAAGACAGTAAGGAACTACACGATTCCCACAACTACGGTGGAAGAAATCCACCACAAGAACAACAACAACAACAAAATAGATAGAGATATATAAAACGTCACGGTGGACTAGGAGATGTGAAGGAGGCTGGGGAGAGAGCTGTCAGGGTACAGCCACTGTCCGAGTCTGGCTGCCACCTGTACACAACATGGAGCCCTCCGGTCTCCCCCCCACAGACACTTGGAACCCAAAGGAGGGCTGGCCGCCAGCTCGCTACATTCACTCTGCTTCTCTTTGTTTTGCCTTGGTCTGCTTTGCTTTGCTCTTGCTGGCACAGTTTTGCTTTTCCATACCTCCTTTCCTCTGCTGTTATTGCCTCAGATTGCTTTGCTTTTTCTCTCCTGGAAATGCTGTGTTGTTCCTTGTGCTACTTTGCTTTGCTTTGCTTTGCTTTGCTTTGCTTTGCTTTGTTTTGCTTTTTCTTTCCTGAGCCTGCTACGTTTTTACTTGTGCGGTCATGCTTTATTTTTTATTTCTTTGCTTCGTATTCCTGTCAGTGCTTTGCTTTCCCTTCTCTGCTCTTCTGGACCTTTCTTAGCCTCGCTGTGCTTTGCTTTGCCTCAAAGTGCTTTCTTTCCTTGGCTTTCCCTTTCGTGGCACCGCTTTGTTTTTCCCTGTGCTCCTTTCCTTAGCTTTGCTGTCTTTATGAATGCATAAAGAAGTTCATGAAACTTGTTTCTGAACACACAGAAAAGTTAGCCGGCCCGCAGCCCGGCAGCTGTCCCCTCGCAGCTGGCGGGCAGGGACAGGGATCTGGCTACCGGGCCAGGTCTATTCTGTTGCCCACCGTTGTCCGGAGAGCCAGCAGGTGGGCTCCGTTGCTATTCGTCTGGGGAGGGGTGTGGGTTGAGAACAACAATCAATAACTACTCGATTCCTAAAACGAAAGGGGGAAACAGACGGAGAAGACTATTATTATTCCTACTTCTACTATTTGTATTACGTTTTAATGATATTTATTTCTATTACTATTTAATACTTTTATTTCTAATAACTTTTTAGTAGTATATAATAATAGCATTATTATTGTTATTATTATTATTATTAATAATAATAATAATAATAATAATAATAATAATAATAATAATAATAATAATAATAATTTATATAATGATAAGCAGCTAAAGCAAAGCAGCCAGGCAGCCAGCCAAACTGAGTGGCACAGGTGGGGAGCCGTTCGCGGCCGAGCAGGAGCCTCTGATGTCAGAGCGAGAGCGAGAGGCGGCCCGAGGCAACCGGGGGCCGCTGCCACACCCTGGCCTTCTCAAACGCCCAGCTCCCCGTAAGCCAGCAACGGGCCCCTTTTCCTCTGGGGTGGGTGGGGGGTGCGATTTCGACTGACGCTAAGTTAACTCCGCATTTTGTTTTGGCAGCACCGTTTTGCTTTGCTTTGTGCTTTCCCTGGCCCTGCGTTGCTTCGCTTCGCTTTGTATTCAAGGCACTGCTTCGCTTTTCCTGGCCCTGTTTTACTTTGGATTTTCTCTTCCTGACCGTGCTTTGCTTTTCCTGGCCTCGCTTTGTTGCGTTTTGCTTGACTTTGTATTCGTGACACCGCTTTTCTTTCCCTGGACCTCCTTTGCTTTGGTTTTTCTCGCCCTTCTTTGCTTTGCTTTTGCTGGTCCTGCCTCGCTTTGTTTTGCTTGACGTTGTATTCAAGATACCGCTTTTCTTTCCCCCACCCCCCAGGAAATCCTTAGCTTAGTTTTTTTTTGTTTGTTTGTTTGTTTTTCCCCACCCTTCTTTGTTTTGCTTTTGCTGGCCCTGCCTCGCTTTGCTTTGCTTTACTTTGTATTCGTGACACCACTTTTCTTTTCCTGGACCTCTTCTGCTTTGGTTTTTCTTGCCCTGCTTGGCTTTGCTTTTCCTTTTGCCTCTTTCTTTTCCCTAGCAGGGCTTTGCTTTGTCTCGCTCTGCTTTGCGTTGCATTGCTCAGCTCTGCTTTGCCGTGCTAGGTAGGCTTCTTTTGCAGACCGTCGCACCGATTTGGGCGACGAGTCGATCGGTGTATTTATGAACGCATAAAGCCTCAGGCGCACACCGTGGCCTCCCTCCCCGCAGCCCGACGACTGTCCCCCGGGAGCTGGAGGGTGGCGACAGGAAGCCTGGCCACCCACCCAGCATGGTCTATTCCTCATCCCCCGCTGTCCGGCGAGCCGCCAGGTGGGTCCCGCTGCTGCTGTTCGTCTGGGGACGGGCTTGGGTGAGGTTTTTTAGGACGATAAGCGACATTACACGATTCCCAATGATTTGGGTTCGTTTTGCTTTGCTTTCCTTTTCCTCGCTTTACTTATCGTCGCTCTTCCCCGCTTTGCTTTTCCCGCACCTGCTTCGACATGCTTTCCTTAGAGCTGCATCTTTCTGGGGGGTTTTGGTTTGTATTCCCGGCACCGATTTCCTTTTCTTTGCTCTGCTTTGCCGTTCCTACTCCGCTTTGTTTTTTGCTCTTTTGATGCGTTTACACACACAGGAACGCTGGGTCACCTACTTCGGCCTCCCCACAGCCCGCCAACCGTCCCTTCGCAGCTGGCAGGTGGGGGTGCGGGGGTCGGCCACCCAGCCAAGTCTATTCCAGGACCCCCGCTGACTGGGGAGCCGCCACCTGAGCTCAACTGCCGTTTGCCTGAGGAGGCTGGGGGAGGGGGGGGGGGGGGAGGGGGGCGTGAGGGGGAGCTGAGGACTAGGGGGGTGGGGGAGGTTTTGAAAGACGGTAAGGAATGACACGATTCCTGAAGCTACAGCGGAAAACAGGCAACAGAACTAACTAATAATAAACGTAAAGATAAGAGTAGTTATTTTGCAAAGCGGCTAAAGCAAAGCGGCCAGGCAGTCAGCCGCACTGAGCGGCACAGGTGGCGAGCCTCTGGCGGCCGAGCAAGAGCCTCTGACGTCAGAGCGAGCTGCGGCCCGAAGCAGCCGGGGTCCGGGGCCGCGCCCTCGCCTTCCCGACCGGCGCCGGCGCCCCGCCCCGCCCCGTCCACTGCAAAGGCTGCAAAGGGCGGAGGAGAGGGAGGGAGGGAGGGAGAAGTGGGGAGGGGGCGGAGGCGGCCATTGAAGTGCGTAGACGGCCGCTGTCAGATGCAGGCCGCCACGTCTACCCGTCCCTCCCACCCTCCGGGCCCCGTGGAGCCACCAGGTCTACTTCTCCCTCCTCCCCGCTCTCTCCCCCGCCCCCTCCCGCCTCGTGGAGCCACCAGGTCTACTTCTCCCTCCTCCTCCCCGCTCTCTCCCCCCCGCCCCCTCCCGCCCCGTGGAGCCACCAGGTCTACTTCTCCCTCCTCCTCCCCGCTCTCCCCCCGCCCCCTCCCGCCCCGTGGAGCCACCAGGTCTACTTCTCCCTCCTCCCCGCTCTCTCCCCCGCCCCCTCCCGCCTCGTGGAGCCACCAGGTCTACTTCTCCCTCCTCCTCCCCGCTCTCTCCCCCCCGCCCCCTCCCGCCCCGTGGAGCCACCAGGTCTACTTCTCCCTCCTCCTCCCCGCTCTCCCCCCGCCCCCTCCCGCCCCGTGGAGCCACCAGGTCTACTTCTCCCTCCTCCTCCCCGCTCTCCCCCCCGCCCCCTCCCGCCCCGTGGAGCCACCAGGTCTACTTCTCCCTCCTCCTCCCCGCTCTGTCCCCCCGCCCCCTCCCGCCCCGTGGAGCCACCAGGTCTACTTCTCCCTCCTCCTCCCAGCTCTGTCCCCCCGCCCTCTCCCGCCTCGTGGAGCCGTCAGGTCTACCCCGCCGTCACGGCCACTGCTAGAGAGCGGCCCGGCTGCCTCGTCTACACGGCCACACGCACGCATGCACAGACGGGCGCGCGCCCGCACGCTTCCCTCCGGCGGCCCGCCAGGTCTATCCACACGCCTCTCGCGTGCAGGGGAACGGCTGGGAGGCGCCATTCATTCGAATCGTTCACGCTTTTAAAAAGAAAAAGGGGAAAAAGAAAAACAAACACAAGCAGCAGCAGCAGCAGCAGCAACAAGAAAGCACGGGTCCCGCTTGTCGGCGGGGAGACGAGAGGTCGTACAAAGCGTGCGGAGAAAGCGTTCGCTCTCAGACTCCGGCCGCCACGTCTACCCGCCGCCAGAGCCACTCGGAGCCCGCGGCAGACCGGCCGCCAGTTCCTCCCCTTTGCTTTGCTTTTGCCGGCCCTGCTTCGCTTTGCTTTTCGTGGAAGCGCTGAGTTTTGCTTGGCGTCGCGTTCGTGGCACTCGTTTGCTTTTCCTTCGTCTGCTCCGCCTCGCTCCGCTTTGCCGTTCCTCCTCCGCTTCGCTTTGCTTTTGCCGGCGCCGCTTGGCCTGGCTTTGGCTGGCAGCGCTCCGCCTTTCCGTTGCGCGCCTTCGCTTCGCCTCGTTTCGCACGGATTGCTGAGTGCAGTGACACACGCCCAGCCACGCAGAGTCGCACGGGTGGCTCGCAGGCGAGCCAGAGCCCCTGACGGCAGAGCGAGCGGCAGCCCGATGCAGCCAGGGGCCGCGCGCGGCCGCGCTCTCGGCTTCTCGAGCGGCGCCGGCTCCTCTTCCCCCCTCTCCCCCGCCCGTCGCGCCGCAGCCCCGCCGAGCCGTCGGGCGGGGGGGCGGCGGGAGGGGCAATCCTCCTAGCTCGTCGCCGGCCGCTCCGCTCCGCTCCGCTCGGCGGGAAGCCGGCGCCACACGTAGGCGAGAGGGGTCCGCATTATTCCGGGCACGGAGCTTCAAGCCGGCTGGTCGTCAGGCTCCCGCCGAGCCCGTGTCCCGGCCGGCGGGCAGCTAGATCGCGCGGGAGGGAGCAGAGCGACGAGCTCGCGCTCGCCTCCAGCGTTTTTCTCCCCGGGCGGGCCCCGTCCGGGGCCCCCGCGAAGGCGGGCAGGCGGGAGCTGCCTCGCCTCCTGCGACGCTCGGCTCCGCGGCCGGGGCGGATCGGGCTCGGAGTCGGTTTCGGGCTTGCGCTTCGGCTCGGGCTCGCGGGCTCGCGAGGGCAGAGGCTGTCCGCCGCCCGCAGCCCCGTCCGTCTACACGGCGCTTCCCCGCCTCGCGGCGATCTTGAGCTCTGCCCTGCTTCTCGGCCGGCTGCTGGGGAAGAGCGGCGTGGCAACGGGGAGAAGGGGGGAAGGGAGGGAACGAGAAGAGGTGTATTTGTGAATGAATGAATGAATGAATGAATGAAGGAAGGAACGAACGAACGAATGAATGAACGAACGAACGAATGAGTGCATGAGTGCATGAATGAGTGAGTGAATGAATCAAGGAATCGATGGATCGATCGTTCGGCCAACGAATCGATGAAGAAAGGAATGAGAAAGCAGAAGGGAAGCAAAAAGAAGGGCGGGGGAAGAAAGCGAAGGGCTCCAGAAAAGCGCGTAGGCAGCCGCCGTTAGCTGACGGCCGCCAGCTCTACGGTCCTCGTCGTGCTGAAGTGGACAGGTGAATCCCCTCCCCTCTTCCTCCCCCTTCCCCTCCCAGCCCCGATCCGCCAGGTGTAGCGTGGCGTCAAGGCGAGGAGCCGAAGCGGCACAGCGCGTTGGCGAGCAGGCGAGCCCGTGTGCCGGCTGTAAGCGGGACAGAGGCGCGAGCGTCCCTCGGACTGCCGTGCAGAGCGTAGCCGGGGAGGCGGAGGCACGCTTCGCTCCGACGGACCGCCAGGTCTACCATTCGCCGGAAAACGCCGCCCCCCGAAGGGCCGCCAGGTCTACCCAGCAATCGGGGGGGGGGGGGGGGGGGGGGAGGGGGGAGCGGGGGGAAGCTCGTCTGCCGGGGGCGCCCGGGAGCGGCCTCGGCCGGGCCGCAAGGTCTACCCAGCAATGGGGAAATGCACAGGGCGCCTCCGAGGGGCATGGGACAGGCCGCCAGGTCTACCATCCTTTGGGAAAAGGGTGCCCGTCTGCAGGGGGCGCTTGGGACCGGCCTCGGTCGGACCGCCAGGTCTACCGTCCTTCGGGAAAAGGCCCGTCTGCAGGGGGCGCCTGGGACCGGCCTCGCGGCGATCTTGAGCTCTGCCCTGCTTCTCGGCCGGCTGCTGGGGAAGAGCGGCGTGGCAACGGGGAGAAAGGGGGAAGGGAGGGAACGAGAAGAGGTGTATTTGAATGAATGAATGAATGAATGAATGAATGAATGAATGAATGAATGAATGAGTGAGTGAATGAATCAAGGAATCGATGGATCGATCGTTCGGCCAACGAATCGATGAAGAAAGGAATGAGAAAGCAGAAGGGAAGCAAAAAGAAGGGCGGGGGAAGAAAGCGAAGGGCTCCAGAAAAGCGCGTAGGCAGCCGCCGTTAGCTGACGGCCGCCAGCTCTACGGTCCTCGTCGTGCTGAAGTGGACAGGTGAATCCCCTCCCCTCTTCCTCCCCCTTCCCCTCCCAGCCCCGATCCGCCAGGTGTAGCGTGGCGTCAAGGCGAGGAGCC
>NW_028136924.1:205000-207500 GCF_965140915.1 Aythya marila | reverse complement strand
TGAACTCTCTCTTCAAAGTTCTTTTCAACTTTCCCTTACGGTACTTGTTGGCTATCGGTCTCGTGCCCGTATTTAGCCTTAGATGGAGTTTACCACCCACTTTGGGCTGCATTCCCAAGCAACCCGACTCCGAGAAGCCCCGGGCCCGGCGCGCCGGGGGGCCGCTACCGGCCTCACACCGTCCGCGGGAGGGGCCTCGATCACAAGGACTTGGGCCCCCCGAGAGCGGCGCCGGGGATGGGGGCTTCCGTACGCCACACTTCCCGCGCCCCACCGCGGGGCGGGGATTCGGCGCTGGGCTCTTCCCTCTTCACTCGCCGTTACTGAGGGAATCCTCGTTAGTTTCTTTTCCTCCGCTGACTAATATGCTTAAATTCAGCGGGTCGCCACGCCTGACCTGAGGTCGCGAACGGAAAACGACGCGCGCCGACGACGACCACCACGCCGCCGCCGCCGGCGCGCCCGCCTGTCTCGCTCCGCCACGAGCCGCCCGGACCGCGCGCGGCACGCGCCGCGGGAGACGGGCCCCCCCCTCGCCGCAGCCGCCGCCGCCGCCCCGAGGACGGCCGGCGGCGGACTCGCCCTCCCGGCGCGCGGCACACCGCGCGCGCGCGGCAGCACGACGGCACGGGCACCGCACGCGCGGTAACCCCTGCCCGCAGACAGCCGCGCGCGCGCGGGGGCCGGCGGGGAGGGCGGCCGCCGCGCCTCCGACCCACCGGAGCCCGGCGGCTCGCTCGGGGACGACGGACGGACGGACGCCCGGACGACAGAGGGGGGCACGAGCTCCACCCACGCGGGCGCGCTCCGGGAGCGCGAGGAGCCCGGCCGGCTCCCCGAGGGGGTCTCCACTTCGGGGCACGAAGGCCCGGCCGGCCCGGACGCCCGGACGCGGCGCGGGCCTGCGAGGCGCCCCAGCCGCGCCGCGCCGCCGCCCCGCGGCGGCGGCGCCGGCGATTGACCGTCAAGCGACGCTCAGGCAGCCGTAGCCCCGGGAGGAACCCGGGGCCGCAAAGTGCGTTCGAAGGGTCGATGATCAATGTGTCCTGCAATTCACATTAATTCTCGCAGCTAGCTGCGTTCTTCATCGACGCACGAGCCGAGTGATCCACCGCTAAGAGTTGTCTGCTTTTTCGGCGCCGCCCCGCGCGCGCGGGGGGGCCGGGGCCGCTCCGCGCGACCCCCTGACGAGGACGCTCCCCGACCCGACGACCGACCGACCGACGGAACGGCGGCCGCGGCCGAGCGAGCGTCGCCTCCGCTGACCGTACGAGCACACGTGCGAAAAAAAAAAGGCGAGGGAGACGCCGAGTCTCCCGAGCGACGGGAGCCCGCGCTCCCGACCGCCCCCCCGGGCCCGACGAGACCCGGGCTCGCGCTTCGAGGCCGGCCCAGGCGCCCGGCTCGGCCCGGCCCCGGCGAGACGCGGCGGCGCGACCGCCGCGCCGCCTGCCTCCCTCGCCCGACGCCTCGCCCCGACGCCGGCGTCCTCCGCGGCGCCGCCGCCAACCGGGCCCGACGCGGCCACCCGAGCCCGCGCCGCCAGAGCGACGGCACGGCGGCGGACGAGCGACGGACGGACGCACGCACGCCGCCCGACCGCCCGACGGCCACCCGCGCGCTCTCGCCTCGCCCGCAAGCCGCACGCCACCAACCCCCTTTCGCTCCGGCCACCGGCGCCTTCAGACGCACGCTCCTGCTTTCGCACTCGCCCACGCGGCACCTCGCGCGGACGCGCGGCCGGGCGGCCGACGGGACGGCACCGGAACGAGGAGCGGCGCCCGCTCTCCGCGCCTCCGCGCGGAGACCGGCTGCGGGACGCCCCTACACCGGCCCGCCCGCCTGCTCGCTCGGCGCGGCCGGCGAGGCCGAGGGTCGAGCCGGGCGGGGAGCGCCGACAGAGGTCGCGAGCGGGGAGCGACGGGAGACGCCGCGGCGCTTGGGGGACGGCGAGGCCGCGGGCGCGCGCCGGCACGGAACGAGCGGCGCCGCCGCCGCCGCCGCCACCGCCGCCGCCACCGCCGCTCGCGCGGGGCCCGCTGGCCGCCGCCGGACACGGCGCGGCACGCCACGCCGCCGAGCGCTCGGCGGGGGCGGGGAGCCGAGACGCGCGTCTCGGCCCCTTGCAGGCGCGGGCGAGGTCGACGGCGGCCGACCGCGCGCCCGCGCGCGCGGCGTCTCCGCCGAGACCGGACCGCGGAGAGAGGAGCGGGCTCCGACCCCTCTCCGGCCCCGCCGCCCGCGGGGGGCGAGCGCGGGGACCGCCGGCGGCGAGCGAGCGCGGGGGAGCGGCGCGCCCGCGAGCGCCGACCCCCCAACGACGCGCCCCGCCCGCCGCCGACGGCGAGCCCGCCCGCCCTCGCGGGCCGCCGCGGGCCGCACGAGTCTTTAAACCTCCGCCCGGCTCGGCGGCCGAGAACCCTGGCGGCCCGGAGCCCGGGGCCCGCGGCCATCCCCTAACCGGGCCGGCGCTAGGCGCCGCAGCCGGCGGGAGCGCGCT
>NW_028136924.1:182500-200000 GCF_965140915.1 Aythya marila | reverse complement strand
GACGCGGGGACACCAGGCGGCCGCGGCAGGATCGGCAGACGAGGCGACGGGGGGATGCGGTAGACCTGGCAACCTCGGCGGGACGCGGGGAGACCTGGCGGCCGCTGGAGGGCACCGGGACACCTGGCGGCCGCAGGACGACACGGGGAGACGT
This sequence comes from Aythya marila, assembly GCF_965140915.1. NCBI lineage: Eukaryota > Metazoa > Chordata > Aves > Anseriformes > Anatidae > Aythya > Aythya marila. The sequence goes on along the minus strand of NW_028136924.1, from coordinate 199,846 downwards.
GGCGGCAACGGGGGGCACACGGTAGACCTGGCAACCTCAGGGGGACACGGGGAGTCCCGCCGGCCGGGAACCGACAGCGCCGGCCCGCCTTCCTTCGCTTTTCCCACGGGCCCTTCCGGCACTTTTCGCACCTTTCCGGGAATTTCCGACGCTTTCCGCGCCATCGGACCCGCTCGGGAACCGCTCGACCGACCCGCGGACGGGAGCCCTCGCAAACGCGCTCGCGCCCGCGCGCCCGTCGCTGCCGGGCAGACCCCGACGCCGTTCTCGCGGCCGGACCTGCAGCGACCCCTACAGGTCGCCGCCGGCTAAGCAAACATGGCGACCGCGCCCGGGTAGACCTGGCGGCTGCTGTCCGCAGCGCTTAGACGAGGCGCCCGCGGCGCCCCGAGGCGGGGAACACCTGCCGGCCGGGAACCAACCCCGCCGTCCTTTCCCTAGCAGGGCTCTGCCTTGCCTTGCTCGGCTTTCAACCGCATTGCTCTGCTCTCCTGTGCCGTGCTAGGCTTCTCTCGGAGACCGTCCCGCGGCTTTTGATGCCGAGTCGATCGCTATCATTACGAACGCATAAACCGTCAGACACAGAACTTGGCCTCCCCGCAGCCCAGCGACCGTTCCCTCGGAACTGGCACGAGGGGGCAGCAGGCCTGCACACCCAGCACGGTCTTTTCTGGGAGTAACAACATGATTCCCACAACTACGCTGGAAGAAAGGCAACAATAAAGAAATAAACAGATAAAGCAAGACATGGTTCTTGCCCAACGTCACGGTGGACCAGGAGATGTGAAGGAGGCTGGGGAGAGGGCGATCAGGGTACAGCCACTGTCCAAGTCCGGCTGCCACCTGCACACAACATGAGAGCCCTCCGGTCTCCCCCCAACAGGCACTTGGAACCCAAAGGAGGGCTGGTCGCCAGCTCGCTACGTTTGCTTTGCTTCTCTTTGTTTTGCCTTACTCCGCTTTGCTTTGCTCTTGCTGGCACGGTTTTGCTTTTCCATACCTCCTTTCCTCTGCTGTTCTTGCCCCTGCTTTGCCTCAGAGTGTTTTGCTCTTTCTCTCCTGAAAATACTTTGCATTTCCTTGTGCTACGTTCCCTTGCTCTGCTTTGACTTGCTCAGCTTTCCCTTCCCTGGCCATGCTTTCCTTGGTTTAGCTTTGCTTTATAGACCTGGCACTGCATTGCTTTTCCTACCCGTGCTGTGCTTTGCCTTGCCTCGCCTCAAACTGCTTTGCTGTCCTTTGCTTGCTTTGTCTTCCCTCGTTATGCTTTGCTTTACCTGGTGTTACTTTCCTTTGCTCAGCTTTGCCTTCCCTGGCCGTGCTTTGTTTTGCTTTACGGGGCCACGCTTGCCTTTGTTTAGCTTTGCTCTGCTCTGCTTTGCCTTGCTATGTTTTGCCTTTTCTGGACATGCTTTGCATCTATTTTTTTTATTATTATTATTATTTATTCTTTTTTTTTTTTTTTCCTTTAACTGTTCATTGCATTCTTTTGTTTTCCTTTTGGACCTATCTGATGTGTTTTTACAGGCCGTGCTTTCCTTTTCCAGGCCCTGGTTGTCACTGCTTTTCCTTATGCCGCTCGGTCTTTTCCTTAGCAGGGTTTTACTCTGTCTTGCTCAGCTTTTATCCGCATTGCTCTGCTGTCCTGTGCTGTGCTAGGTTTCTTTTGGAGACTATCCCACTGGTTTTACTGGGCTAGCCGCAAGCTCCTTACGTTTGCTTTGCTTCTTTTTGTTTTGCCTTACTCCGCTTTGCTTTGCTCTTCGTGGCACAGTTTTGCTTTCCCATGCCTCCTTTCCTCTGCTGTTCTTGCCCCATCTTTGCCTCAGACTGCTTTGCTTTTGCTTTCCTGAAAATGCTTTGTTTTTCCTTGTGCTACGTTCCCTTGCTCTGCTTTGACTTGCTCAGCTTTCCCTTCCCTGGCCATGCTTTCCTTGGTTTAGCTTTGCTTTATAGACCTGGCACTGCTTTGCTCTTCCTACCCGTGCTGTGCTTTGCCTTGCCTCAAACTGCTTTGCTTTCCTTTGTTTGCTTTGTCTTCCCTGGTTATGCTTTGCTTTTCCTTTTGCTACTTTCCTTTGCTCAGCTTTGCCTTTCTTGGCCGTGCTTTGTTTTGCTTTACGGGGCCACGCTTGCCTTTTTTTACCTTTGCCTTGCTCTCTTTTGCCTCGCCTGCTCCTGCTCTCGTTTCCATTTTCAGGCCATGCTTACCTTTGTTTTTCTTTACTTTGTATTCCTGGCATTGCTTTGCTTTTCCTTTTGCTACTTTCTTGTGTTCTGCTTTGCCTTGCCTGGCCATGTTTTCCTTTGCTTTGCTTTGTATTCCAGGCATTGCTTTGCTTTTCCTTCTCTGCTCTGCTTAGCTTCTCTTAACCCTGCTCTGATTTGCCTTACCTTGAACTTTTTCGCTTTGTTGTGGTTTTATTTATTTTTTGATTGTTTGTTTGTTTTTATTTTTTTTTTTCATTAATATTTCTTTTCTTTCTCTTTACCAGCACTGCTTTGCATTTCCTGGTACTACTTTCCTTTGCTCTGCTTTGCCTTCCTGTGCTTTGCCTTCCCTGGCCTTGCTTTGTTTTGCTTTATCAGGCCATGCTTTCCTTGGTTTACCTTTGGTTTACAGACCTGGCACTGCATTGCTTTTCCAAACCATGCTGTGCTTTGCCTTGCCTCAAAGTGCTTTGCTGTCCTTTGCTTGCTTTGTCTTCCCTCGTTATGCTTTGCTTTACCTGGTGTTACTTTCCTTTGCTCAGCTTTGCCCTCCCTGGCCTTGCTTTTTTTTTTTTTTTTGCTTTACGGGGCCATGTTTTCCTTTGTTTACCTTTGCTTTCCTCTACTTTGTTCTGCTATGCTATGCCTTTCCTGGTCATGCTTTGCATTTTTTTATTCTTATTCTTATTATTATTTTTTATTTATTTGATGTTCATTCCATGCTTTATATTTTCCTTTTATATCTTTTTCTTGTGTTTTCTCTGGCCGTGCTTTGCTTTTCCAGGCCCTGGTTGTCACTGCTTTTCCCTATGCCTAGCAGGGCTTTTCCTTGTCTCGCTCAGCTTTCATCCACATTGCTCTGCTCTCCTGTGCCGTGCTAGGCTTCCTTTGGAGACCGTCTCACTGATTTTGCTGCTGAGTCGAATGGTAAATTTCTGAACGCATAAACCGTCAGACACAGAACTTGGCCTCCCCGCAGCCCAGCCACTGTCCCCTCGGAACTGGAGGCCGGGTGCAGCAGGCCTGGCCGCCCGACATGGTCCATTCTTTGTTCCTAGCCATGCGGCGAGCCGCCAGGGGACCCCTAACTTCTACTCGTGTGGTGATAGTGTTCAGTGAGAATTTCAACGAGAATAAGTAACTACATGATTCCCACAACTACGGTGGAAGAAATCCACAACAAACAACAACAAAATGTATATAGATATATAAAACCAGCTAAAGCAAGACATGGTTCTTGCCGGCTGTCACAGTGGACTAGGAGCTGTGAAGAAGGCTGAGGAGTGGGCGATCAGGGTCCAGCCACTGTCCAAGTCCGGCTGCCACCTGTACACAACATGGAGGCCCTCCGGTCTCCCCCACAGACACTTGGAACCCAAAGGAGGGCTGGCCACCAGCTCGCTACGTTCGCTTTGCTTCTCTTTGTTTTGCCTCGCTCCGCTTTGCTTTGCTCTTGCTGGCACAGTTTTGCTTTTCCATACCTCCTTTCCTCTGCTGTTCTTGCCCCGGCTTTGCTTTGCCTCAGATTCTTTTGCTGTTTCTTTCCTGGCAATGCTTTGCTTTTCCTTGTGCTACGTTCCCTTGCTCTGCTTTGCCTTGCTAAGTTTTGCCTTTTCTGGACATGTTTTGCTTTTTTTTTTTTTTTTTTTTTTTTTTTTTTTTTTTTTTAAGTGTTCATTGCATTCTTTTGTTTTCCTTTTGGACCTATCTGATGTGTTTTTAGAGGCCGTGCTTTGCTTTTCCAGGCCCTGGTTGTCACTGCTTTTCCTTATGCCGCTAGGTCTTTTCCATAGCAGGGCTTTGCTTTGTCTTGCTCAGCTTTCATCCGCATTGCTCCGCTCTCCTGTGCCGTGCTAGGCTTCCTTTGAAGACCGTCTCACTGATTTTGCTGCTGAGTCGATTGGTAAATTTATGAACGCATAAACCGTCAGACACAGAACTTGGCCTCCCCGCAGCCCAGCCACTGTCCCCTCGGAACCGGCGCGTGGGGGCAGCAGGCCTGGCCGCCCGACATGGTCCATACTTTGTCCCTAGCCATGCGGCGAGCTGGCTTGGGTGGGCCACACTGCTAGTTGTGTGTGTGAGGTTCTCAAAACAGTAAGGAACTACGTGATTCCCACAAGTACGGTGGTAGAAATCCACAACAAACAACAACAAAATGTATATATATATATATATATATAAAACCAGCTAAAGCAAGACATGGTTCTTGCCGGGTGTCACAGTGGACTAGGAGCTGTGAAGAAGGCTGAGGAGTGGGCGATCAGGGTACAACCACTGTCCAAGTCTGGCTGCCACCTGCACACAAAATGGAGCCCTCCGATCTCTCCCCCACAGACACTTGGAACCCAAAGGAGGGCTGGCCGCCAGCTCGCTACGTTTGCTTTGCTTCTCTTTGTTTTGCCTTGCTCCGCTTTGCTTTGCTCTTGCTGGCACGGTTTTGCTTTTCCATACCTCCTTTCCTCTGCTGTTCTTGCCCCTGCTTTGCCTCAGAGTGTTTTGCTCTTTCTCTCCTGAAAATACTTTGCATTTCCTTGTGCTACGTTCCCTTGCTCTGCTTTGACTTGCTCAGCTTTCCCTTCCCTGGCCATGCTTTCCTTGGTTTAGCTTTGCTTTATAGACCTGGCACTGCATTGCTTTTCCTACCCGTGCTGTGCTTTGCCTTGCCTCGCCTCAAACTGCTTTGCTGTCCTTTGCTTGCTTTGTCTTCCCTCGTTATGCTTTGCTTTACCTGGTGTTACTTTCCTTTGCTCAGCTTTGCCTTCCCTGGCCGTGCTTTGTTTTGCTTTACGGGGCCACGCTTGCCTTTGTTTAGCTTTGCTCTGCTCTGCTTTGCCTTGCTATGTTTTGCCTTTTCTGGACATGCTTTGCATCTATTTTTTTTATTATTATTATTATTTATTCTTTTTTTTTTTTTTTCCTTTAACTGTTCATTGCAATCTTTTGTTTTCCTTTTGGACCTATCTGATGTGTTTTTACAGGCCGTGCTTTCCTTTTCCAGGCCCTGGTTGTCACTGCTTTTCCTTATGCCGCTCGGTCTTTTCCTTAGCAGGGTTTTACTCTGTCTTGCTCAGCTTTTATCCGCATTGCTCTGCTGTCCTGTGCTGTGCTAGGTTTCTTTTGGAGACTATCCCACTGGTTTTACTGGGCTAGCCGCAAGCTCCTTACGTTTGCTTTGCTTCTTTTTGTTTTGCCTTACTCCGCTTTGCTTTGCTCTTCGTGGCACAGTTTTGCTTTCCCATGCCTCCTTTCCTCTGCTGTTCTTGCCCCATCTTTGCCTCAGACTGCTTTGCTTTTGCTTTCCTGAAAATGCGTTGCTTTTCCTTGTGCTACGTTCCCTTGCTCTGCTTTGACTTGCTCAGCTTTCCCTTCCCTGGCCATGCTTTCCTTGGTTTAGCTTTGCTTTATAGACCTGGCACTGCTTTGCTCTTCCTACCCGTGCTGTGCTTTGCCTTGCCTCAAACTGCTTTGCTTTCCTTTGTTTGCTTTGTCTTCCCTGGTTATGCTTTGCTTTTCCTTTTGCTACTTTCCTTTGCTCAGCTTTGCCTTTCTTGGCCGTGCTTTGTTTTGCTTTACGGGGCCACGCTTGCCTTTTTTTACCTTTGCCTTGCTCTCTTTTGCCTCGCCTGCTCCTGCTCTCATTTCCATTTTCAGGCCATGCTTACCTTTGTTTTTCTTTACTTTGTATTCCTGGCATTGCTTTGCTTTTCCTTTTGCTACTTTCTTGTGTTCTGCTTTGCCTTGCCTGGCCATGTTTTCCTTTGCCTAGCTTTGTATTCCAGGCATTGCTTTGCTTTTCCTTCTCTGCTCTGCTTAGCTTCTCTTAACCCTGCTCTGATTTGCCTTACCTTGAACTTTTTCGCTTTGTTGTGGTTTTATTTATTTTTTGATTGTTTGTTTGTTTTTATTTTTTTTTTCATTAATATTTCTTTTCTTTCTCTTTACCAGCACTGCTTTGCATTTCCTGGTACTACTTTCCTTTGTTCTGCTTTGCCTTCCTGTGCTTTGCCTTCCCTGGCCTTGCTTTGTTTTGCTTTATCAGGCCATGCTTTCCTTGGTTTACCTTTGGTTTACAGACCTGGCACTGCATTGCTTTTCCAAACCATGCTGTGCTTTGCCTTGCCTCAAAGTGCTTTGCTGTCCTTTGCTTGCTTTGTCTTCCCTCGTTATGCTTTGCTTTACCTGGTGTTACTTTCCTTTGCTCAGCTTTGCCCTCCCTGGCCTTGCTTTTTTTTTTTTTTTTGCTTTACGGGGCCATGCTTTCCTTTGTTTACCTTTGCTTTCGTCTACTTTGTTCTGCTATGCTATGCCTTTCCTGGTCATGCTTTGCATTTTTTTATTATTATTATTTTTTATTTATTTATTTGATGTTCATTCCATGCTTTATATTTTCCTTTTATATCTTTTTCTTGTGTTTTCTCTGGCCGTGCTTTGCTTTTCCAGGCCCTGGTTGTCACTGCTTTTCCTTATGCCGCTAGGTCTTTTCCCTAGCAGGGCTTTGCTTTGTCTTGCTCAGCTTTCATCCGCATTGCTCTGCTCTCCTGTGCCGTGCTAGGCTTCCTTTGGAGACCGTCTCACTGATTTTGCTGCTGAGTCGAATGGTAAATTTATGAACGCATAAACCGTCAGACACAGAACTTGGCATCCTCGCAGCCCAGCCACTGTCCCCTCGGAACTGGAGGCCGGGTGCAGCAGGCCTGGCCGCCCGACATGGTCCATTCTTTGTCCCTAGTCATGCGGCGAGCCGCCAGGGGACCCCTAACTGCTACTCGTGTGGTGATAGTGTTCAGTGAGAATTTCAACGAGAATAAGTAACTACATGATTCCCACAACTACGGTGGAAGAAATCCACAACAAACAACAACAAAATGTATATAGATATATAAAACCAGCTAAAGCAAGACATGGTTCTTGCCGGCTGTCACGGTGGACTAGGAGCTGTGAAGAAGGCTGAGGAGTGGGCGATCAGGGTCCAGCCACTGTCCAAGTCCGGCTGCCACCTGTACACAACATGGAGGCCCTCCGGTCTCCCCCACAGACACTTGGAACCCAAAGGAGGGCTGGCCGCCAGCTCGCTACGTTCGCTTTGCTTCTCTTTGTTTTGCCTCGCTCCGCTTTGCTTTGCTCTTGCTGGCACAGTTTTGCTTTTCCATACCTCCTTTCCTCTGCTGTTCTTGCCTCTGCTTTGCCTCAGAGTGTTTTGCTCTTTCTCTCCTGAAAATACTTTGCGTTTCCTTGTGCTACGTTCCCTTGCTCTGCTTTGACTTGCTCAGCTTTCCCTTCCCTGGCCATGCTTTCCTTGGTTTAGCTCTGCTTTATAGACCTGGCACTGCTTTGCTTTTTCTACCCGTGCTGTGCTTTGCCTTGCCTCGCCTCAAACTGCCTTGCTTTCCTTTGTTTGCTTTGTCTTCCCTGGTTATGCTTTGTTTTTCCTGGTGCTACTTTCCTTTGCTCAGCTTTGCCTTCCCTGGCCGTGCTTTGTATTGCTTTACGGGGCCATGCTTGCCTTTTTTTACCTTTGCTTTGCTCTCTTTTGCCTCACCTGCTCCTGCTCTCATTTCCATTTTCTGGCCATACTTACCTTTGTTTTGCTTTACTTTGTATTCCTGGCACTGCTTTGCTTTTCCTTTTGCTACTTTCTTTTGTTCTGCTTTGCCTTGCCTGGCCATGCTTTGCTTTGCTTTGCTTTGTATTCCTGGCATTGCTTTGCTTTTCCTTCTCTGCTCTGCTTAGCTTCTCTTAACCCTGCTCTGATTTACCTTACCTTGAACTTTTTCGATTTGTTGTGGTTTTATTTATTTTTTGTTTGTTTGTTTTTATTTTTTTTTCATTAATATTTCTTTTCTTTCTCTTTACCAGCACTGCTTTGCATTTCCTGGTACTACTTTCCTTTGTTCTGCTTTGCCTTCCTGTGCTTTGCCTTCCCTGGCCTTGCTTTGTTTTGCTTTATCAGGCCATGCTTTCCTTGGTTTACCTTTGGTTTACAGACCTGGCACTGCATTGCTTTTCCAAACCATGCTGTGCTTTGCCTTGCCTCAAAGTGCTTTGCTGTCCTTTGCTTGCTTTGTCTTCCCTCGTTATGCTTTGCTTTACCTGGTGTTACTTTCCTTTGCTCAGCTTTGCCCTCCCTGGCCTTGCTTTTTTTTTTTTTTTTGCTTTACGGGGCCATGTTTTCCTTTGTTTACCTTTGCTTTCCTCTACTTTGTTCTGCTATGCTATGCCTTTCCTGGTCATGCTTTGCATTTTTTTATTCTTATTCTTATTATTATTTTTTATTTATTTGATGTTCATTCCATGCTTTATATTTTCCTTTTATATCTTTTTCTTGTGTTTTCTCTGGCCGTGCTTTGCTTTTCCAGGCCCTGGTTGTCACTGCTTTTCCTTATGCCGCTAGGTCTTTTCCCTAGCAGGGCTTTGCTTTGTCTTGCTCAGCTTTCATCCGCATTGCTCTGCTCTCCTGTGCCGTGCTAGGCTTCCTTTGGAGACCGTCTCACTGATTTTGCTGCTGAGTCGAATGGTAAATTTCTGAACGCATAAACCGTCAGACACAGAACTTGGCCTCCCCGCAGCCCAGCCACTGTCCCCTCGGAACTGGAGGCCGGGTGCAGCAGGCCTGGCCGCCCGACATGGTCCATTCTTTGTTCCTAGCCATGCGGCGAGCCGCCAGGGGACCCCTAACTTCTACTCGTGTGGTGATAGTGTTCAGTGAGAATTTCAACGAGAATAAGTAACTACATGATTCCCACAACTACGGTGGAAGAAATCCACAACAAACAACAACAAAATGTATATAGATATATAAAACCAGCTAAAGCAAGACATGGTTCTTGCCGGCTGTCACAGTGGACTAGGAGCTGTGAAGAAGGCTGAGGAGGGGGCGATCAGGGTCCAGCCACTGTCCAAGTCCGGCTGCCACCTGTACACCAAATGGAGGCCCTCCGGTCTCCCCCACAGACACTTGGCACCCAAAGGAGGGCTGGCCACCAGCTCGCTACGTTCGCTTTGCTTCTCTTTGTTTTGCCTTGCTCCGCTTTGCTTTGCTCTTGCTGGCACAGTTTTGCTTTTCCCTACCTCCTTTCCTCTGCTGTTCTTGGCCCTGCTTTGCCTCAGAGTGTTTTGCTCTTTCTCTCCTGAAAATACTTTACATTTCCTTGTGCTACTTTCCTTTGCTTTGCTTTTCCTTGCTCTGCTTTCCCTTCCCTGGCCATGCTTTCCTTGGTTTAGCTCTGCTTTATAGACCTGGCACTGCTTTGCTTTTCCTACCCGTGCTGTGCTTTGCCTTGCCTCGCCTCAAACTGCTTTGCTGTCCTTTGCTTGCTTTGTCTTCCCTGGTTATGCTTTGCTTTTCCTGGTGCTACTTTCCTTTGCTCAGCTTTGCCTTCCCTGGCCGTGCTTTGTTTTGCTTTACGGGGCTATGCTTGCCTTTTTTCACCTTTGCCTTGCTCTCTTTTGCCTCACCTGCTCCTGCTCTCACTTCCAGTTTCCGGCCATGCTTACCTTTGTTTTGCTTTACTTTGTATTCTTGGCACTGCTTTGCTTTTACTTTTGCTACTTTCTTTTGTTCTGCTTTGCCTTGCCTGGCCATGCTTTGCTTTGCTTTGCTTTTCCTTGCTTTGTATTCCTGACATTGCTTTGCTTTTCCTTCTCTGCTCTGCTTAGCTTCTCTTAACCCTGCTCTGATTTGCCTTACCTCAAACTTTTTCGCTTTGTTGTGCTTTTTATTGCTGTTTTATTTTTTTTTGTTGTTCGTTTTTTATTTATTTATTTATTTATTTATTTTCACTTCTTTCTCTTTCCTGGCACTGCTTTGCTTTTCCTGGTGCTACTTTCCTTTGCTCAGCTTTGCCTTCCCTCGCCGTGCTTTGTTTTGCTTTATGGGGCCACGCTTGCCTTTGTTTAGCTTCGCTCTGCTCTGCTTTGCCTTGCTATGTTTTGCCTTTTCTGGACATGCTTTGCATCTATTTTTTTTATTATTATTATTATTTATTCTTTTTTTTTTTTTTTTTCCTTTAAATGTTCATTGCATTCTTTTGTTTTCCTTTTGGACCTATCTGATGTGTTTTTACAGGCCGTGCTTTCCTTTTCCAGGCCCTGGTTGTCACTGCTTTTCCTTATGCCGCTCGGTCTTTTCCTTAGCAGGGTTTTACTCTGTCTTGCTCAGCTTTTATCCGCATTGCTCTGCTCTCCTGTGCTGTGCTAGGTTTCTTTTGGAGACTGTCCCACTGGTTTTACTGGGCTAGCCGCAAGCTCCTTACGTTTGCTTTGCTTCTTTTTGTTTTGCCTTACTCCGCTTTGCTTTGCTCTTGCTGGCACAGTTTTGTTTTCCCATATCTCCTTTCCTCTGCTGTTCTTGCCCCAGCTTTGCCTCAGACTGCTTTGCTTTTGCTTTCCTGAAAATGCTTTGTTTTTCCTTGTGCTACGTTCCCTTGCTCTGCTTTGACTTGCTCAGCTTTCCCTTCCCTGGCCATGCTTTCCTTGGTTTAGCTCTGCTTTATAGACCTGGCACTGCTTTGCTTTTCCTACCCGTGCTGTGCTTTGCCTTGCCTCGCCTCAAAGTGCTTTGCTTTCCTTTGTTTGCTTTGTCTTCCCTGGTTATGCTTTGCTTCTCCTGGTGCTACTTTCCTTTGCTCAGCTTTGCCTTCCTTGGCCGTGCTTTGTATTGCTTTACGGGGCCATGCTTGCCTTTTTTTACCTTTGCCTTGCTCTCTTTTGCCTCGCCTGCTCCTGCTCTCACTTCCAGTTTCTGGTCATGCTTACCTTTGTTTCGCTTTACTTTGTATTCCTGGCACTGCTTTGCTTTTCCTTTTGCTACTTTCTTTTGTTCTGCTTTGCCTTGCCTGGCCATGCTTTGCTTTGCCTTGCTTTGTATTCCTGGCATTGCTTTGCTTTTCCTTCTCTGCTCTGCTTAGCTTCTCTTCACCCTGCTCTGATTTGCCTTACCTCAAACTTTTTCGCTTTGTTGTGCTTTTTATTGGTGTTTTTTTTTTTTTTTTGTTCTTTTTCTATTTATTTATTTACTTTGACTTCTTTCTCTTTCCTGGCACTGCTTTGCTTTTCCTGGTGCTACTTTCCTTTGCTCAGCTTTGCCTTCCCTGGCCGTGCTTTGTTTTGCTTTATAGGGCCATGCTTGCCTTTGTTTAGCTTCGCTCTGCTCTGCTTTGCCTTGCTATGTTTTGCCTTTTCTGGACATGCTTTGCATCTTTTTTTTTTATTGTTATTATTATTTTTTTATTTATTTTTCTTTAAATGATCATTACATTCTTTTGTTTTCCTTTTGGACCTATCTGATGTGTTTTTACAGGCCGTGCTTTCCTTTTCCAGGCCCTGGTTGTCACTGCTTTTCCCTATGCCTAGCAGGGCTTTTCCTTAGCAGGGTTTTACTCTGTCTTGCTCAGCTTTTATCCGCATTGCCCTGCTGTCCTGTGTTGTGCTAGGTTTCTTTTGGAGACTGTCCCACTGGTTTTACTGAGCTAGCCGCAAGCTCCTTACGTTTGCTTTGCTTCTCTCTGTTTTGCCTTGCTCCGCTTTGCTTTGCTCTTGCTGGCACAGTTTTGCTTTCCCATACCTCCTTTCCTCTGCTGTTCTTGCCCCAGCTTTGCCTCAGACTGTTTTGCTTTTGCTTTCCTGAAAATGCTTTGCTTTTCCTTGTGCTACGTTCCTTTGCTCTGCTTTGACTTGCTCAGCTTTCCCTTCCCTGGCCACGCTTTCCTTGGTTTAGCTCTGCTTTATAGACCTGGCACTGCTCTGCCTTTCCTACCCGTGCTGTGCTTTGCCTTGCCTCAAAGTGCTTTGCTTTCCTTTGCTTGCTTTGCATTTCCTGGTTATGCTTTGCTTCTCCTGGTGCTACTTTCCTTTGCTCTGCTTTGCCTTCCCTGGCCTTGCTTTCGTTTGCTGTTTCAGGCCATTTTTTCCTTTCTTTAGCTTTGCTTTGCTCTGCTTTGCTTTGCTTTGCTTTGCCTTTCATCTTTTATTCTTTTTTTTTTTTTTTTTTTAATTTATTTTTTTTTTCATATTCCTTGCATGATTTGTTTTCCTTTTGGACCTATCTGATGTGTTTTTACTGGCCGTGCTTTGCTTTTCCAGGCCCTGGTTGTCACTGCTTTTCCCTATGCCTAGCAGGGCTTTTCCTTGTCTCGCTCAGCTTTCATCCACATTGCTCTGCTCTCCTGTGCCGTGCTAGGCTTCCTTTGGAGACCGTCTCACTGATTTTGCTGCTGAGTCGATTGGCAAATTTATGAACGCATAAACCGTCAGACACAGAACTTGGCCTCCCCGCAGCCCAGCCACTGTCCCCTCCGAACCGGCGCGTGGGGGCAGCAGGCCTGGCCGCCCGACATGGTCCATTCTTTGTCCCCAGCCACGCGGCGAGCTGGCTTGGGTGGGCCACACTGCTAGTTGTGTGTGTGAGGTTCTCAAAGACAGTAAGGAACTACACGATTCCCACAACTACGGTGGAAGAAATCCACCACAAGAACAACAACAACAACAAAATAGATAGAGATATATAAAACGTCACGGTGGACTAGGAGATGTGAAGGAGGCTGGGGAGAGAGCTGTCAGGGTACAGCCACTGTCCGAGTCTGGCTGCCACCTGTACACAACATGGAGCCCTCCGGTCTCCCCCCCACAGACACTTGGAACCCAAAGGAGGGCTGGCCGCCAGCTCGCTACATTCACTCTGCTTCTCTTTGTTTTGCCTTGGTCTGCTTTGCTTTGCTCTTGCTGGCACAGTTTTGCTTTTCCATACCTCCTTTCCTCTGCTGTTATTGCCTCAGATTGCTTTGCTTTTTCTCTCCTGGAAATGCTGTGTTGTTCCTTGTGCTACTTTGCTTTGCTTTGCTTTGCTTTGCTTTGCTTTGCTTTGTTTTGCTTTTTCTTTCCTGAGCCTGCTACGTTTTTACTTGTGCGGTCATGCTTTATTTTTTATTTCTTTGCTTCGTATTCCTGTCAGTGCTTTGCTTTCCCTTCTCTGCTCTTCTGGACCTTTCTTAGCCTCGCTGTGCTTTGCTTTGCCTCAAAGTGCTTTCTTTCCTTGGCTTTCCCTTTCGTGGCACCGCTTTGTTTTTCCCTGTGCTCCTTTCCTTAGCTTTGCTGTCTTTATGAATGCATAAAGAAGTTCATGAAACTTGTTTCTGAACACACAGAAAAGTTAGCCGGCCCGCAGCCCGGCAGCTGTCCCCTCGCAGCTGGCGGGCAGGGACAGGGATCTGGCTACCGGGCCAGGTCTATTCTGTTGCCCACCGTTGTCCGGAGAGCCAGCAGGTGGGCTCCGTTGCTATTCGTCTGGGGAGGGGTGTGGGTTGAGAACAACAATCAATAACTACTCGATTCCTAAAACGAAAGGGGGAAACAGACGGAGAAGACTATTATTATTCCTACTTCTACTATTTGTATTACGTTTTAATGATATTTATTTCTATTACTATTTAATACTTTTATTTCTAATAACTTTTTAGTAGTATATAATAATAGCATTATTATTGTTATTATTATTATTATTATTATTATTATTATTAATAATAATAATAATAATAATAATAATAATAATAATAATAATAATAATTTATATAATGATAAGCAGCTAAAGCAAAGCAGCCAGGCAGCCAGCCAAACTGAGTGGCACAGGTGGGGAGCCGTTCGCGGCCGAGCAGGAGCCTCTGATGTCAGAGCGAGAGCGAGAGGCGGCCCGAGGCAACCGGGGGCCGCTGCCACACCCTGGCCTTCTCAAACGCCCAGCTCCCCGTAAGCCAGCAACGGGCCCCTTTTCCTCTGGGGTGGGTGGGGGGTGCGATTTCGACTGACGCTAAGTTAACTCCGCATTTTGTTTTGGCAGCACCGTTTTGCTTTGCTTTGTGCTTTCCCTGGCCCTGCGTTGCTTCGCTTCGCTTTGTATTCAAGGCACTGCTTCGCTTTTCCTGGCCCTGTTTTACTTTGGATTTTCTCTTCCTGACCGTGCTTTGCTTTTCCTGGCCTCGCTTTGTTGCGTTTTGCTTGACTTTGTATTCGTGACACCGCTTTTCTTTCCCTGGACCTCCTTTGCTTTGGTTTTTCTCGCCCTTCTTTGCTTTGCTTTTGCTGGTCCTGCCTCGCTTTGTTTTGCTTGACGTTGTATTCAAGACACCGCTTTTCTTTTCCTGGACCTCTTTTGCTTTGGTTTTTCTCGCCTTTCTTTGTTTTGCTTTTGCTGGCCCTGCCTCGCTTTGTTTTGCTTGACGTTGTATTCAAGATACCGCTTTTCTTTCCCCCACCCCCCAGGAAATCCTTAGCTTAGTTTTTTTTTGTTTGTTTGTTTGTTTTTCCCCACCCTTCTTTGTTTTGCTTTTGCTGGCCCTGCCTCGCTTTGCTTTGCTTTACTTTGTATTCGTGACACCACTTTTCTTTTCCTGGACCTCTTCTGCTTTGGTTTTTCTTGCCCTGCTTGGCTTTGCTTTTCCTTTTGCCTCTTTCTTTTCCCTAGCAGGGCTTTGCTTTGTCTCGCTCTGCTTTGCGTTGCATTGCTCAGCTCTGCTTTGCCGTGCTAGGTAGGCTTCTTTTGCAGACCGTCGCACCGATTTGGGCGACGAGTCGATCGGTGTATTTATGAACGCATAAAGCCTCAGGCGCACACCGTGGCCTCCCTCCCCGCAGCCCGACGACTGTCCCCCGGGAGCTGGAGGGTGGCGACAGGAAGCCTGGCCACCCACCCAGCATGGTCTATTCCTCATCCCCCGCCGTCCGGCGAGCCGCCAGGTGGGTCCCGCTGCTGCTGTTCGTCTGGGGACGGGCTTGGGTGAGGTTTTTTAGGACGATAAGCGACATTACACGATTCCCAATGATTTGGGTTCGTTTTGCTTTGCTTTCCTTTTCCTCGCTTTACTTATCGTCGCTCTTCCCCGCTTTGCTTTTCCCGCACCTGCTTCGACATGCTTTCCTTAGAGCTGCATCTTTCTGGGGGGTTTTGGTTTGTATTCCCGGCACCGATTTCCTTTTCTTTGCTCTGCTTTGCCGTTCCTACTCCGCTTTGTTTTTTGCTCTTTTGATGCGTTTACACACACAGGAACGCTGGGTCACCTACTTCGGCCTCCCCACAGCCCGCCAACCGTCCCTTCGCAGCTGGCAGGTGGGGGTGCGGGGGTCGGCCACCCAGCCAAGTCTATTCCAGGACCCCCGCTGACTGGGGAGCCGCCACCTGAGCTCAACTGCCGTTTGCCTGAGGAGGCTGGGGGAGGGGGGGGGGGGGGAGGGGGGCGTGAGGGGGAGCTGAGGACTAGGGGGGTGGGGGAGGTTTTGAAAGACGGTAAGGAATGACACGATTCCTGAAGCTACAGCGGAAAACAGGCAACAGAACTAACTAATAATAAACGTAAAGATAAGAGTAGTTATTTTGCAAAGCGGCTAAAGCAAAGCGGCCAGGCAGTCAGCCGCACTGAGCGGCACAGGTGGCGAGCCTCTGGCGGCCGAGCAAGAGCCTCTGACGTCAGAGCGAGCTGCGGCCCGAAGCAGCCGGGGTCCGGGGCCGCGCCCTCGCCTTCCCGACCGGCGCCGGCGCCCCGCCCCGCCCCGTCCACTGCAAAGGCTGCAAAGGGCGGAGGAGAGGGAGGGAGGGAGGGAGAAGTGGGGAGGGGGCGGAGGCGGCCATTGAAGTGCGTAGACGGCCGCTGTCAGATGCAGGCCGCCACGTCTACCCGTCCCTCCCACCCTCCGGGCCCCGTGGAGCCACCAGGTCTACTTCTCCCTCCTCCCCGCTCTCTCCCCCGCCCCCTCCCGCCTCGTGGAGCCACCAGGTCTACTTCTCCCTCCTCCTCCCCGCTCTCTCCCCCCCGCCCCCTCCCGCCCCGTGGAGCCACCAGGTCTACTTCTCCCTCCTCCTCCCCGCTCTCCCCCCGCCCCCTCCCGCCCCGTGGAGCCACCAGGTCTACTTCTCCCTCCTCCCCGCTCTCTCCCCCGCCCCCTCCCGCCTCGTGGAGCCACCAGGTCTACTTCTCCCTCCTCCTCCCCGCTCTCTCCCCCCCGCCCCCTCCCGCCCCGTGGAGCCACCAGGTCTACTTCTCCCTCCTCCTCCCCGCTCTCCCCCCGCCCCCTCCCGCCCCGTGGAGCCACCAGGTCTACTTCTCCCTCCTCCTCCCCGCTCTCCCCCCCGCCCCCTCCCGCCCCGTGGAGCCACCAGGTCTACTTCTCCCTCCTCCTCCCCGCTCTGTCCCCCCGCCCCCTCCCGCCCCGTGGAGCCACCAGGTCTACTTCTCCCTCCTCCTCCCAGCTCTGTCCCCCCGCCCTCTCCCGCCTCGTGGAGCCGTCAGGTCTACCCCGCCGTCACGGCCACTGCTAGAGAGCGGCCCGGCTGCCTCGTCTACACGGCCACACGCACGCATGCACAGACGGGCGCGCGCCCGCACGCTTCCCTCCGGCGGCCCGCCAGGTCTATCCACACGCCTCTCGCGTGCAGGGGAACGGCTGGGAGGCGCCATTCATTCGAATCGTTCACGCTTTTAAAAAGAAAAAGGGGAAAAAGAAAAACAAACACAAGCAGCAGCAGCAGCAGCAGCAACAAGAAAGCACGGGTCCCGCTTGTCGGCGGGGAGACGAGAGGTCGTACAAAGCGTGCGGAGAAAGCGTTCGCTCTCAGACTCCGGCCGCCACGTCTACCCGCCGCCAGAGCCACTCGGAGCCCGCGGCAGACCGGCCGCCAGTTCCTCCCCTTTGCTTTGCTTTTGCCGGCCCTGCTTCGCTTTGCTTTTCGTGGAAGCGCTGAGTTTTGCTTGGCGTCGCGTTCGTGGCACTCGTTTGCTTTTCCTTCGTCTGCTCCGCCTCGCTCCGCTTTGCCGTTCCTCCTCCGCTTCGCTTTGCTTTTGCCGGCGCCGCTTGGCCTGGCTTTGGCTGGCAGCGCTCCGCCTTTCCGTTGCGCGCCTTCGCTTCGCCTCGTTTCGCACGGATCGCTGAGTGCAGTGACACACGCCCAGCCACGCAGAGTCGCACGGGTGGCTCGCAGGCGAGCCAGAGCCCCTGACGGCAGAGCGAGCGGCAGCCCGATGCAGCCAGGGGCCGCGCGCGGCCGCGCTCTCGGCTTCTCGAGCGGCGCCGGCTCCTCTTCCCCCCTCTCCCCCGCCCGTCGCGCCGCAGCCCCGCCGAGCCGTCGGGCGGGGGGGCGGCGGGAGGGGC
>NW_028136924.1:150000-170000 GCF_965140915.1 Aythya marila | reverse complement strand
GCACACTGCCGCGGCGGCCCCGACGCGGCGGGGGGACGCCCCCCCACCCAGCCCACCGGACGCGGGACGCGCCGCGCGGCTTCTCTCTCGCTCGCTCGCCCTCGCTGCTGCTGCTGCTTTTGGCACATCGTTTGCGGCCACCCCCGCCGCCTTGCTGCTCGCGGCCGGCACCCGCGGGGCCCCGGACCGACGCCGGCACCAGCGCCTCGCGCAACGCTCACGGACCCCTGCGGCTCGCGGGGCCGCTCGGCCGTCACACAGCCGGCTTCGGCCGGAAAAGCCCCTTCGTTCGGCGACGAGAACGACGGACGGAGCGCCCACCGGCGACCAGGGCACGCGCCCTAAACGCCGCCGCCGCCGCCGCTCTCGCCCCGAGCGAGGCAGCGCCTCACCTGCGACGGGAAGCGAGCTGGACAGGAGACCGCCCGTGCCTGAACACCGGACACCGCCGCGGCTGCCCCGGGACAGGGGAGCGCGGAAGAGCCGGCCCGCCGGGGGCCCTCTCCGACGCGACCCGAGTGGCCTCATCGATCGGAAAAAAAAAAAAAAAGCGAACAGCGTCGCCTGCGTGCGGGTGTGCTGGAGCAACGTCCGCGAGAGGTGCTCGCACCGACCTGAACATCGGCCCTGACAGGAACCGACCCGCCGGGAAGCCTCTCCGACGTGCCCGAGGAACGCCTCGACGGGCTCCTGCGTGCGGGTGACGTGAGGTGCATCGTCGGGAGCCGGAGGCGCCGCCGCCTCGGCCGTGCCAATCCGCGGGGTCCCCCCTCCTTCGCCTTACGAGCCTCCGGGACCCACGCGAGCAGCCGGGGACGCCCCCGGACGGACGCCTTCGGCCGCCGGCGGACCGCCCGCCGGCTTCTGGCCGCTCCCTCTCTCCACAGCTCTGAGCTCGCGGCTCGCTGCTGCTTCTCCGGCGACTCGCACGCGCGAGACCGCTTCTCGCTCGCCGGCGGGGAGGGTAGCTGGCTCGGCAAACCGCTAGCGGCTACCGCTCCGCACAACCCACGCCCGAGCCGACGCCACCGCCGACGCCGCGCGCCCCCTTCTCGCGCGCCGGCTCTCCAAGCCCCAAGCGCTCGCTCGGCACCGCTGGCGGAGCAGAGTCCTCACTCTCTCCTATAGACGGACACAAAAGTCATCGCCTCACAAGCGCCGCACGTCCTTTTCCAGCCTACCGCGGCGAGGCAGCCGAGCGCAACCGACTTTTACCTCGACCTAACTGGAGGCACAGAGAAACAGCGACGCCTACCACCCCTTCCGAGCCGTGGCACGACCTGCTAGTCTACCTCCAGCCCCACGGCGGCCTTCCAAGTCCCGTCGGACACGCGGTAGACCTGGCCGCCGTTCCCTCCGCCCGACCGGCGGCTATTTCCTCCGCGCGGGTAGACCTGGCAACCTCAGGGGGACCCCCCGGCCGGGAACCGACGGCGCCGGCCCGCCTTCCTTCGCTTTTCCCACGGGCCCTTCCGGCACTTTTCCAGCCTTTTCGGGCTTTTTCGCACCTTTCCGGGAATTTCCGACGCTTTCCGCGCCATCGGACCCGCTCGGGAACCGCTCGACCGACCCGCGGACGTGCGCCTTCGCAAACGCGCGCGCGCGCGCGCTCCCGTCGCTGCCGGGCAGACCCCGACGCCGTTCTCGCGGCCGGACCTGCAGCGACCCCTACAGGTCGCCGCCGGCTAAGCAAACATGGCGACCGCGGCAGGGTAGACCTGGCGGCCGCAGGAAGCTACGGGGAGACCAGGCGGCCGCGGGACGACGCGGGGACACCAGGCGGCCGCGGCAGGATCGGCAGACGAGGCGACGGGGGGATGCGGTAGACCTGGCAACCTCGGCGGGACGCGGGGAGACCTGGCGGCCGCAGGAGGGCACCGGGACACCTGGCGGCCGCAGGACGACACGGGGAGACGTGGCGGCAACGGGGGGCACACGGTAGACCTGGCAACCTCAGGGGGACACGGGGAGTCCCGCCGGCCGGGAACCGACAGCGCCGGCCCGCCTTCCTTCGCTTTTCCCACGGGCCCTTCCGGCACTTTTCGCACCTTTCCGGGAATTTCCGACGCTTTCCGCGCCATCGGACCCGCTCGGGAACCGCTCGACCGACCCGCGGACGGGAGCCCTCGCAAACGCGCTCGCGCCCGCGCGCCCGTCGCTGCCGGGCAGACCCCGACGCCGTTCTCGCGGCCGGACCTGCAGCGACCCCTACAGGTCGCCGCCGGCTAAGCAAACATGGCGACCGCGCCCGGGTAGACCTGGCGGCTGCTGTCCGCAGCGCTTAGACGAGGCGCCCGCGGCGCCCCGAGGCGGGGAACACCTGCCGGCCGGGAACCAACCCCGCCGTCCTTTCCCTAGCAGGGCTCTGCCTTGCCTTGCTCGGCTTTCAACCGCATTGCTCTGCTCTCCTGTGCCGTGCTAGGCTTCTCTCGGAGACCGTCCCGCGGCTTTTGATGCCGAGTCGATCGCTATCATTACGAACGCATAAACCGTCAGACACAGAACTTGGCCTCCCCGCAGCCCAGCGACCGTTCCCTCGGAACTGGCACGAGGGGGCAGCAGGCCTGCACACCCAGCACGGTCTTTTCTGGGAGTAACAACATGATTCCCACAACTACGCTGGAAGAAAGGCAACAATAAAGAAATAAACAGATAAAGCAAGACATGGTTCTTGCCCAACGTCACGGTGGACCAGGAGATGTGAAGGAGGCTGGGGAGAGGGCGATCAGGGTACAGCCACTGTCCAAGTCCGGCTGCCACCTGCACACAACATGAGAGCCCTCCGGTCTCCCCCCAACAGGCACTTGGAACCCAAAGGAGGGCTGGTCGCCAGCTCGCTACGTTTGCTTTGCTTCTCTTTGTTTTGCCTTACTCCGCTTTGCTTTGCTCTTGCTGGCACGGTTTTGCTTTTCCATACCTCCTTTCCTCTGCTGTTCTTGCCCCTGCTTTGCCTCAGAGTGTTTTGCTCTTTCTCTCCTGAAAATACTTTGCATTTCCTTGTGCTACGTTCCCTTGCTCTGCTTTGACTTGCTCAGCTTTCCCTTCCCTGGCCATGCTTTCCTTGGTTTAGCTTTGCTTTATAGACCTGGCACTGCATTGCTTTTCCTACCCGTGCTGTGCTTTGCCTTGCCTCGCCTCAAACTGCTTTGCTGTCCTTTGCTTGCTTTGTCTTCCCTCGTTATGCTTTGCTTTACCTGGTGTTACTTTCCTTTGCTCAGCTTTGCCTTCCCTGGCCGTGCTTTGTTTTGCTTTACGGGGCCACGCTTGCCTTTGTTTAGCTTTGCTCTGCTCTGCTTTGCCTTGCTATGTTTTGCCTTTTCTGGACATGCTTTGCATCTATTTTTTTTATTATTATTATTATTTATTCTTTTTTTTTTTTTTTCCTTTAACTGTTCATTGCATTCTTTTGTTTTCCTTTTGGACCTATCTGATGTGTTTTTACAGGCCGTGCTTTCCTTTTCCAGGCCCTGGTTGTCACTGCTTTTCCTTATGCCGCTCGGTCTTTTCCTTAGCAGGGTTTTACTCTGTCTTGCTCAGCTTTTATCCGCATTGCTCTGCTGTCCTGTGCTGTGCTAGGTTTCTTTTGGAGACTATCCCACTGGTTTTACTGGGCTAGCCGCAAGCTCCTTACGTTTGCTTTGCTTCTTTTTGTTTTGCCTTACTCCGCTTTGCTTTGCTCTTCGTGGCACAGTTTTGCTTTCCCATGCCTCCTTTCCTCTGCTGTTCTTGCCCCATCTTTGCCTCAGACTGCTTTGCTTTTGCTTTCCTGAAAATGCTTTGTTTTTCCTTGTGCTACGTTCCCTTGCTCTGCTTTGACTTGCTCAGCTTTCCCTTCCCTGGCCATGCTTTCCTTGGTTTAGCTTTGCTTTATAGACCTGGCACTGCTTTGCTCTTCCTACCCGTGCTGTGCTTTGCCTTGCCTCAAACTGCTTTGCTTTCCTTTGTTTGCTTTGTCTTCCCTGGTTATGCTTTGCTTTTCCTTTTGCTACTTTCCTTTGCTCAGCTTTGCCTTTCTTGGCCGTGCTTTGTTTTGCTTTACGGGGCCACGCTTGCCTTTTTTTACCTTTGCCTTGCTCTCTTTTGCCTCGCCTGCTCCTGCTCTCGTTTCCATTTTCAGGCCATGCTTACCTTTGTTTTTCTTTACTTTGTATTCCTGGCATTGCTTTGCTTTTCCTTTTGCTACTTTCTTGTGTTCTGCTTTGCCTTGCCTGGCCATGTTTTCCTTTGCTTTGCTTTGTATTCCAGGCATTGCTTTGCTTTTCCTTCTCTGCTCTGCTTAGCTTCTCTTAACCCTGCTCTGATTTGCCTTACCTTGAACTTTTTCGCTTTGTTGTGGTTTTATTTATTTTTTGATTGTTTGTTTGTTTTTATTTTTTTTTTTCATTAATATTTCTTTTCTTTCTCTTTACCAGCACTGCTTTGCATTTCCTGGTACTACTTTCCTTTGCTCTGCTTTGCCTTCCTGTGCTTTGCCTTCCCTGGCCTTGCTTTGTTTTGCTTTATCAGGCCATGCTTTCCTTGGTTTACCTTTGGTTTACAGACCTGGCACTGCATTGCTTTTCCAAACCATGCTGTGCTTTGCCTTGCCTCAAAGTGCTTTGCTGTCCTTTGCTTGCTTTGTCTTCCCTCGTTATGCTTTGCTTTACCTGGTGTTACTTTCCTTTGCTCAGCTTTGCCCTCCCTGGCCTTGCTTTTTTTTTTTTTTTTGCTTTACGGGGCCATGTTTTCCTTTGTTTACCTTTGCTTTCCTCTACTTTGTTCTGCTATGCTATGCCTTTCCTGGTCATGCTTTGCATTTTTTTATTCTTATTCTTATTATTATTTTTTATTTATTTGATGTTCATTCCATGCTTTATATTTTCCTTTTATATCTTTTTCTTGTGTTTTCTCTGGCCGTGCTTTGCTTTTCCAGGCCCTGGTTGTCACTGCTTTTCCCTATGCCTAGCAGGGCTTTTCCTTGTCTCGCTCAGCTTTCATCCACATTGCTCTGCTCTCCTGTGCCGTGCTAGGCTTCCTTTGGAGACCGTCTCACTGATTTTGCTGCTGAGTCGAATGGTAAATTTCTGAACGCATAAACCGTCAGACACAGAACTTGGCCTCCCCGCAGCCCAGCCACTGTCCCCTCGGAACTGGAGGCCGGGTGCAGCAGGCCTGGCCGCCCGACATGGTCCATTCTTTGTTCCTAGCCATGCGGCGAGCCGCCAGGGGACCCCTAACTTCTACTCGTGTGGTGATAGTGTTCAGTGAGAATTTCAACGAGAATAAGTAACTACATGATTCCCACAACTACGGTGGAAGAAATCCACAACAAACAACAACAAAATGTATATAGATATATAAAACCAGCTAAAGCAAGACATGGTTCTTGCCGGCTGTCACAGTGGACTAGGAGCTGTGAAGAAGGCTGAGGAGTGGGCGATCAGGGTCCAGCCACTGTCCAAGTCCGGCTGCCACCTGTACACAACATGGAGGCCCTCCGGTCTCCCCCACAGACACTTGGAACCCAAAGGAGGGCTGGCCACCAGCTCGCTACGTTCGCTTTGCTTCTCTTTGTTTTGCCTCGCTCCGCTTTGCTTTGCTCTTGCTGGCACAGTTTTGCTTTTCCATACCTCCTTTCCTCTGCTGTTCTTGCCCCGGCTTTGCTTTGCTTTGCCTCAGATTCTTTTGCTGTTTCTTTCCTGGCAATGCTTTGCTTTTCCTTGTGCTACGTTCCCTTGCTCTGCTTTGCCTTGCTAAGTTTTGCCTTTTCTGGACATGTTTTGCTTTTTTTTTTTTTTTTTTTTTTTTTTTTTTTTTTTTTTTTTTTAAGTGTTCATTGCATTCTTTTGTTTTCCTTTTGGACCTATCTGATGTGTTTTTAGAGGCCGTGCTTTGCTTTTCCAGGCCCTGGTTGTCACTGCTTTTCCTTATGCCGCTAGGTCTTTTCCATAGCAGGGCTTTGCTTTGTCTTGCTCAGCTTTCATCCGCATTGCTCCGCTCTCCTGTGCCGTGCTAGGCTTCCTTTGAAGACCGTCTCACTGATTTTGCTGCTGAGTCGATTGGTAAATTTATGAACGCATAAACCGTCAGACACAGAACTTGGCCTCCCCGCAGCCCAGCCACTGTCCCCTCGGAACCGGCGCGTGGGGGCAGCAGGCCTGGCCGCCCGACATGGTCCATACTTTGTCCCTAGCCATGCGGCGAGCTGGCTTGGGTGGGCCACACTGCTAGTTGTGTGTGTGAGGTTCTCAAAACAGTAAGGAACTACGTGATTCCCACAAGTACGGTGGTAGAAATCCACAACAAACAACAACAAAATGTATATATATATATATATATATAAAACCAGCTAAAGCAAGACATGGTTCTTGCCCGGTGTCACAGTGGACTAGGAGCTGTGAAGAAGGCTGAGGAGTGGGCGATCAGGGTACAACCACTGTCCAAGTCTGGCTGCCACCTGCACACAAAATGGAGCCCTCCGATCTCTCCCCCACAGACACTTGGAACCCAAAGGAGGGCTGGCCGCCAGCTCGCTACGTTTGCTTTGCTTCTCTTTGTTTTGCCTTGCTCCGCTTTGCTTTGCTCTTGCTGGCACGGTTTTGCTTTTCCATACCTCCTTTCCTCTGCTGTTCTTGCCCCTGCTTTGCCTCAGAGTGTTTTGCTCTTTCTCTCCTGAAAATACTTTGCATTTCCTTGTGCTACGTTCCCTTGCTCTGCTTTGACTTGCTCAGCTTTCCCTTCCCTGGCCATGCTTTCCTTGGTTTAGCTTTGCTTTATAGACCTGGCACTGCATTGCTTTTCCTACCCGTGCTGTGCTTTGCCTTGCCTCGCCTCAAACTGCTTTGCTGTCCTTTGCTTGCTTTGTCTTCCCTCGTTATGCTTTGCTTTACCTGGTGTTACTTTCCTTTGCTCAGCTTTGCCTTCCCTGGCCGTGCTTTGTTTTGCTTTACGGGGCCACGCTTGCCTTTGTTTAGCTTTGCTCTGCTCTGCTTTGCCTTGCTATGTTTTGCCTTTTCTGGACATGCTTTGCATCTATTTTTTTTATTATTATTATTATTTATTCTTTTTTTTTTTTTTTCCTTTAACTGTTCATTGCAATCTTTTGTTTTCCTTTTGGACCTATCTGATGTGTTTTTACAGGCCGTGCTTTCCTTTTCCAGGCCCTGGTTGTCACTGCTTTTCCTTATGCCGCTCGGTCTTTTCCTTAGCAGGGTTTTACTCTGTCTTGCTCAGCTTTTATCCGCATTGCTCTGCTGTCCTGTGCTGTGCTAGGTTTCTTTTGGAGACTATCCCACTGGTTTTACTGGGCTAGCCGCAAGCTCCTTACGTTTGCTTTGCTTCTTTTTGTTTTGCCTTACTCCGCTTTGCTTTGCTCTTCGTGGCACAGTTTTGCTTTCCCATGCCTCCTTTCCTCTGCTGTTCTTGCCCCATCTTTGCCTCAGACTGCTTTGCTTTTGCTTTCCTGAAAATGCGTTGCTTTTCCTTGTGCTACGTTCCCTTGCTCTGCTTTGACTTGCTCAGCTTTCCCTTCCCTGGCCATGCTTTCCTTGGTTTAGCTTTGCTTTATAGACCTGGCACTGCTTTGCTCTTCCTACCCGTGCTGTGCTTTGCCTTGCCTCAAACTGCTTTGCTTTCCTTTGTTTGCTTTGTCTTCCCTGGTTATGCTTTGCTTTTCCTTTTGCTACTTTCCTTTGCTCAGCTTTGCCTTTCTTGGCCGTGCTTTGTTTTGCTTTACGGGGCCACGCTTGCCTTTTTTTACCTTTGCCTTGCTCTCTTTTGCCTCGCCTGCTCCTGCTCTCATTTCCATTTTCAGGCCATGCTTACCTTTGTTTTTCTTTACTTTGTATTCCTGGCATTGCTTTGCTTTTCCTTTTGCTACTTTCTTGTGTTCTGCTTTGCCTTGCCTGGCCATGTTTTCCTTTGCCTAGCTTTGTATTCCAGGCATTGCTTTGCTTTTCCTTCTCTGCTCTGCTTAGCTTCTCTTAACCCTGCTCTGATTTGCCTTACCTTGAACTTTTTCGCTTTGTTGTGGTTTTATTTATTTTTTGATTGTTTGTTTGTTTTTATTTTTTTTTTCATTAATATTTCTTTTCTTTCTCTTTACCAGCACTGCTTTGCATTTCCTGGTACTACTTTCCTTTGCTCTGCTTTGCCTTCCTGTGCTTTGCCTTCCCTGGCCTTGCTTTGTTTTGCTTTATCAGGCCATGCTTTCCTTGGTTTACCTTTGGTTTACAGACCTGGCACTGCATTGCTTTTCCAAACCATGCTGTGCTTTGCCTTGCCTCAAAGTGCTTTGCTGTCCTTTGCTTGCTTTGTCTTCCCTCGTTATGCTTTGCTTTACCTGGTGTTACTTTCCTTTGCTCAGCTTTGCCCTCCCTGGCCTTGCTTTTTTTTTTTTTTTTGCTTTACGGGGCCATGCTTTCCTTTGTTTACCTTTGCTTTCGTCTACTTTGTTCTGCTATGCTATGCCTTTCCTGGTCATGCTTTGCATTTTTTTATTATTATTATTTTTTATTTATTTATTTGATGTTCATTCCATGCTTTATATTTTCCTTTTATATCTTTTTCTTGTGTTTTCTCTGGCCGTGCTTTGCTTTTCCAGGCCCTGGTTGTCACTGCTTTTCCTTATGCCGCTAGGTCTTTTCCCTAGCAGGGCTTTGCTTTGTCTTGCTCAGCTTTCATCCGCATTGCTCTGCTCTCCTGTGCCGTGCTAGGCTTCCTTTGGAGACCGTCTCACTGATTTTGCTGCTGAGTCGAATGGTAAATTTATGAACGCATAAACCGTCAGACACAGAACTTGGCATCCTCGCAGCCCAGCCACTGTCCCCTCGGAACTGGAGGCCGGGTGCAGCAGGCCTGGCCGCCCAACATGGTCCATACTTTGTCCCTAGTCATGCGGCGAGCCGCCAGGGGACCCCTAACTGCTACTCGTGTGGTGATAGTGTTCAGTGAGAATTTCAACGAGAATAAGTAACTACATGATTCCCACAACTACGGTGGAAGAAATCCACAACAAACAACAACAAAATGTATATAGATATATAAAACCAGCTAAAGCAAGACATGGTTCTTGCCGGCTGTCACGGTGGACTAGGAGCTGTGAAGAAGGCTGAGGAGTGGGCGATCAGGGTCCAGCCACTGTCCAAGTCCGGCTGCCACCTGTACACAACATGGAGGCCCTCCGGTCTCCCCCACAGACACTTGGAACCCAAAGGAGGGCTGGCCGCCAGCTCGCTACGTTCGCTTTGCTTCTCTTTGTTTTGCCTCGCTCCGCTTTGCTTTGCTCTTGCTGGCACAGTTTTGCTTTTCCATACCTCCTTTCCTCTGCTGTTCTTGCCTCTGCTTTGCCTCAGAGTGTTTTGCTCTTTCTCTCCTGAAAATACTTTGCGTTTCCTTGTGCTACGTTCCCTTGCTCTGCTTTGACTTGCTCAGCTTTCCCTTCCCTGGCCATGCTTTCCTTGGTTTAGCTCTGCTTTATAGACCTGGCACTGCTTTGCTTTTTCTACCCGTGCTGTGCTTTGCCTTGCCTCGCCTCAAACTGCCTTGCTTTCCTTTGTTTGCTTTGTCTTCCCTGGTTATGCTTTGTTTTTCCTGGTGCTACTTTCCTTTGCTCAGCTTTGCCTTCCCTGGCCGTGCTTTGTATTGCTT
The DNA here is from genome assembly GCF_965140915.1 of Aythya marila. Lineage (NCBI taxonomy): Eukaryota > Metazoa > Chordata > Aves > Anseriformes > Anatidae > Aythya > Aythya marila. The sequence goes on along the minus strand of NW_028136924.1, from coordinate 160,373 downwards.
TACGGGGCCATGCTTGCCTTTTTTTACCTTTGCTTTGCTCTCTTTTGCCTCACCTGCTCCTGCTCTCATTTCCATTTTCTGGCCATACTTACCTTTGTTTTGCTTTACTTTGTATTCCTGGCACTGCTTTGCTTTTCCTTTTGCTACTTTCTTTTGTTCTGCTTTGCCTTGCCTGGCCATGCTTTGCTTTGCTTTGCTTTGTATTCCTGGCATTGCTTTGCTTTTCCTTCTCTGCTCTGCTTAGCTTCTCTTAACCCTGCTCTGATTTACCTTACCTTGAACTTTTTCGATTTGTTGTGGTTTTATTTATTTTTTGTTTGTTTGTTTTTATTTTTTTTTCATTAATATTTCTTTTCTTTCTCTTTACCAGCACTGCTTTGCATTTCCTGGTACTACTTTCCTTTGTTCTGCTTTGCCTTCCTGTGCTTTGCCTTCCCTGGCCTTGCTTTGTTTTGCTTTATCAGGCCATGCTTTCCTTGGTTTACCTTTGGTTTACAGACCTGGCACTGCATTGCTTTTCCAAACCATGCTGTGCTTTGCCTTGCCTCAAAGTGCTTTGCTGTCCTTTGCTTGCTTTGTCTTCCCTCGTTATGCTTTGCTTTACCTGGTGTTACTTTCCTTTGCTCAGCTTTGCCCTCCCTGGCCTTGCTTTTTTTTTTTTTTTTGCTTTACGGGGCCATGTTTTCCTTTGTTTACCTTTGCTTTCCTCTACTTTGTTCTGCTATGCTATGCCTTTCCTGGTCATGCTTTGCATTTTTTTATTCTTATTCTTATTATTATTTTTTATTTATTTGATGTTCATTCCATGCTTTATATTTTCCTTTTATATCTTTTTCTTGTGTTTTCTCTGGCCGTGCTTTGCTTTTCCAGGCCCTGGTTGTCACTGCTTTTCCTTATGCCGCTAGGTCTTTTCCCTAGCAGGGCTTTGCTTTGTCTTGCTCAGCTTTCATCCGCATTGCTCTGCTCTCCTGTGCCGTGCTAGGCTTCCTTTGGAGACCGTCTCACTGATTTTGCTGCTGAGTCGAATGGTAAATTTCTGAACGCATAAACCGTCAGACACAGAACTTGGCATCCCCGCAGCCCAGCCACTGTCCCCTCGGAACTGGAGGCCGGGTGCAGCAGGCCTGGCCGCCCGACATGGTCCATTCTTTGTTCCTAGCCATGCGGCGAGCCGCCAGGGGACCCCTAACTTCTACTCGTGTGGTGATAGTGTTCAGTGAGAATTTCAACGAGAATAAGTAACTACATGATTCCCACAACTACGGTGGAAGAAATCCACAACAAACAACAACAAAATGTATATAGATATATAAAACCAGCTAAAGCAAGACATGGTTCTTGCCGGCTGTCACAGTGGACTAGGAGCTGTGAAGAAGGCTGAGGAGGGGGCGATCAGGGTCCAGCCACTGTCCAAGTCCGGCTGCCACCTGTACACCAAATGGAGGCCCTCCGGTCTCCCCCACAGACACTTGGCACCCAAAGGAGGGCTGGCCACCAGCTCGCTACGTTCGCTTTGCTTCTCTTTGTTTTGCCTTGCTCCGCTTTGCTTTGCTCTTGCTGGCACAGTTTTGCTTTTCCCTACCTCCTTTCCTCTGCTGTTCTTGGCCCTGCTTTGCCTCAGAGTGTTTTGCTCTTTCTCTCCTGAAAATACTTTACATTTCCTTGTGCTACTTTCCTTTGCTTTGCTTTTCCTTGCTCTGCTTTCCCTTCCCTGGCCATGCTTTCCTTGGTTTAGCTCTGCTTTATAGACCTGGCACTGCTTTGCTTTTCCTACCCGTGCTGTGCTTTGCCTTGCCTCGCCTCAAACTGCTTTGCTGTCCTTTGCTTGCTTTGTCTTCCCTGGTTATGCTTTGCTTTTCCTGGTGCTACTTTCCTTTGCTCAGCTTTGCCTTCCCTGGCCGTGCTTTGTTTTGCTTTACGGGGCTATGCTTGCCTTTTTTCACCTTTGCCTTGCTCTCTTTTGCCTCACCTGCTCCTGCTCTCACTTCCAGTTTCCGGCCATGCTTACCTTTGTTTTGCTTTACTTTGTATTCTTGGCACTGCTTTGCTTTTACTTTTGCTACTTTCTTTTGTTCTGCTTTGCCTTGCCTGGCCATGCTTTGCTTTGCTTTGCTTTTCCTTGCTTTGTATTCCTGACATTGCTTTGCTTTTCCTTCTCTGCTCTGCTTAGCTTCTCTTAACCCTGCTCTGATTTGCCTTACCTCAAACTTTTTCGCTTTGTTGTGCTTTTTATTGCTGTTTTATTTTTTTTTGTTGTTCGTTTTTTATTTATTTATTTATTTATTTATTTTCACTTCTTTCTCTTTCCTGGCACTGCTTTGCTTTTCCTGGTGCTACTTTCCTTTGCTCAGCTTTGCCTTCCCTCGCCGTGCTTTGTTTTGCTTTATGGGGCCATGCTTGCCTTTGTTTAGCTTCGCTCTGCTCTGCTTTGCCTTGCTATGTTTTGCCTTTTCTGGACATGCTTTGCATCTATTTTTTTTATTATTATTATTATTTATTCTTTTTTTTTTTTTTTTTCCTTTAAATGTTCATTGCATTCTTTTGTTTTCCTTTTGGACCTATCTGATGTGTTTTTACAGGCCGTGCTTTCCTTTTCCAGGCCCTGGTTGTCACTGCTTTTCCTTATGCCGCTCGGTCTTTTCCTTAGCAGGGTTTTACTCTGTCTTGCTCAGCTTTTATCCGCATTGCTCTGCTCTCCTGTGCTGTGCTAGGTTTCTTTTGGAGACTGTCCCACTGGTTTTACTGGGCTAGCCGCAAGCTCCTTACGTTTGCTTTGCTTCTTTTTGTTTTGCCTTACTCCGCTTTGCTTTGCTCTTGCTGGCACAGTTTTGTTTTCCCATATCTCCTTTCCTCTGCTGTTCTTGCCCCAGCTTTGCCTCAGACTGCTTTGCTTTTGCTTTCCTGAAAATGCTTTGTTTTTCCTTGTGCTACGTTCCCTTGCTCTGCTTTGACTTGCTCAGCTTTCCCTTCCCTGGCCATGCTTTCCTTGGTTTAGCTCTGCTTTATAGACCTGGCACTGCTTTGCTTTTCCTACCCGTGCTGTGCTTTGCCTTGCCTCGCCTCAAAGTGCTTTGCTTTCCTTTGTTTGCTTTGTCTTCCCTGGTTATGCTTTGCTTCTCCTGGTGCTACTTTCCTTTGCTCAGCTTTGCCTTCCTTGGCCGTGCTTTGTATTGCTTTACGGGGCCATGCTTGCCTTTTTTTACCTTTGCCTTGCTCTCTTTTGCCTCGCCTGCTCCTGCTCTCACTTCCAGTTTCTGGTCATGCTTACCTTTGTTTCGCTTTACTTTGTATTCCTGGCACTGCTTTGCTTTTCCTTTTGCTACTTTCTTTTGTTCTGCTTTGCCTTGCCTGGCCATGCTTTGCTTTGCCTTGCTTTGTATTCCTGGCATTGCTTTGCTTTTCCTTCTCTGCTCTGCTTAGCTTCTCTTCACCCTGCTCTGATTTGCCTTACCTCAAACTTTTTCGCTTTGTTGTGCTTTTTATTGGTGTTTTTTTTTTTTTTTTGTTCTTTTTCTATTTATTTATTTACTTTGACTTCTTTCTCTTTCCTGGCACTGCTTTGCTTTTCCTGGTGCTACTTTCCTTTGCTCAGCTTTGCCTTCCCTGGCCGTGCTTTGTTTTGCTTTATAGGGCCATGCTTGCCTTTGTTTAGCTTCGCTCTGCTCTGCTTTGCCTTGCTATGTTTTGCCTTTTCTGGACATGCTTTGCATCTTTTTTTTTTATTGTTATTATTATTTTTTTATTTATTTTTCTTTAAATGATCATTACATTCTTTTGTTTTCCTTTTGGACCTATCTGATGTGTTTTTACAGGCCGTGCTTTCCTTTTCCAGGCCCTGGTTGTCACTGCTTTTCCCTATGCCTAGCAGGGCTTTTCCTTAGCAGGGTTTTACTCTGTCTTGCTCAGCTTTTATCCGCATTGCCCTGCTGTCCTGTGTTGTGCTAGGTTTCTTTTGGAGACTGTCCCACTGGTTTTACTGAGCTAGCCGCAAGCTCCTTACGTTTGCTTTGCTTCTCTCTGTTTTGCCTTGCTCCGCTTTGCTTTGCTCTTGCTGGCACAGTTTTGCTTTCCCATACCTCCTTTCCTCTGCTGTTCTTGCCCCAGCTTTGCCTCAGACTGTTTTGCTTTTGCTTTCCTGAAAATGCTTTGCTTTTCCTTGTGCTACGTTCCTTTGCTCTGCTTTGACTTGCTCAGCTTTCCCTTCCCTGGCCACGCTTTCCTTGGTTTAGCTCTGCTTTATAGACCTGGCACTGCTCTGCCTTTCCTACCCGTGCTGTGCTTTGCCTTGCCTCAAAGTGCTTTGCTTTCCTTTGCTTGCTTTGCATTTCCTGGTTATGCTTTGCTTCTCCTGGTGCTACTTTCCTTTGCTCTGCTTTGCCTTCCCTGGCCTTGCTTTCGTTTGCTGTTTCAGGCCATTTTTTCCTTTCTTTAGCTTTGCTTTGCTCTGCTTTGCTTTGCTTTGCTTTGCCTTTCATCTTTTATTCTTTTTTTTTTTTTTTTTTTAATTTATTTTTTTTTTCATATTCCTTGCATGATTTGTTTTCCTTTTGGACCTATCTGATGTGTTTTTACTGGCCGTGCTTTGCTTTTCCAGGCCCTGGTTGTCACTGCTTTTCCCTATGCCTAGCAGGGCTTTTCCTTGTCTCGCTCAGCTTTCATCCACATTGCTCTGCTCTCCTGTGCCGTGCTAGGCTTCCTTTGGAGACCGTCTCACTGATTTTGCTGCTGAGTCGATTGGCAAATTTATGAACGCATAAACCGTCAGACACAGAACTTGGCCTCCCCGCAGCCCAGCCACTGTCCCCTCCGAACCGGCGCGTGGGGGCAGCAGGCCTGGCCGCCCGACATGGTCCATTCTTTGTCCCCAGCCACGCGGCGAGCTGGCTTGGGTGGGCCACACTGCTAGTTGTGTGTGTGAGGTTCTCAAAGACAGTAAGGAACTACACGATTCCCACAACTACGGTGGAAGAAATCCACCACAAGAACAACAACAACAACAAAATAGATAGAGATATATAAAACGTCACGGTGGACTAGGAGATGTGAAGGAGGCTGGGGAGAGAGCTGTCAGGGTACAGCCACTGTCCGAGTCTGGCTGCCACCTGTACACAACATGGAGCCCTCCGGTCTCCCCCCCACAGACACTTGGAACCCAAAGGAGGGCTGGCCGCCAGCTCGCTACATTCACTCTGCTTCTCTTTGTTTTGCCTTGGTCTGCTTTGCTTTGCTCTTGCTGGCACAGTTTTGCTTTTCCATACCTCCTTTCCTCTGCTGTTATTGCCTCAGATTGCTTTGCTTTTTCTCTCCTGGAAATGCTGTGTTGTTCCTTGTGCTACTTTGCTTTGCTTTGCTTTGCTTTGCTTTGCTTTGCTTTGTTTTGCTTTTTCTTTCCTGAGCCTGCTACGTTTTTACTTGTGCGGTCATGCTTTATTTTTTATTTCTTTGCTTCGTATTCCTGTCAGTGCTTTGCTTTCCCTTCTCTGCTCTTCTGGACCTTTCTTAGCCTCGCTGTGCTTTGCTTTGCCTCAAAGTGCTTTCTTTCCTTGGCTTTCCCTTTCGTGGCACCGCTTTGTTTTTCCCTGTGCTCCTTTCCTTAGCTTTGCTGTCTTTATGAATGCATAAAGAAGTTCATGAAACTTGTTTCTGAACACACAGAAAAGTTAGCCGGCCCGCAGCCCGGCAGCTGTCCCCTCGCAGCTGGCGGGCAGGGACAGGGATCTGGCTACCGGGCCAGGTCTATTCTGTTGCCCACCGTTGTCCGGAGAGCCAGCAGGTGGGCTCCGTTGCTATTCGTCTGGGGAGGGGTGTGGGTTGAGAACAACAATCAATAACTACTCGATTCCTAAAACGAAAGGGGGAAACAGACGGAGAAGACTATTATTATTCCTACTTCTACTATTTGTATTACGTTTTAATGATATTTATTTCTATTACTATTTAATACTTTTATTTCTAATAACTTTTTAGTAGTATATAATAATAGCATTATTATTGTTATTATTATTATTATTATTATTAATAATAATAATAATAATAATAATAATAATAATAATAATAATAATAATAATAATTTATATAATGATAAGCAGCTAAAGCAAAGCAGCCAGGCAGCCAGCCAAACTGAGTGGCACAGGTGGGGAGCCGTTCGCGGCCGAGCAGGAGCCTCTGATGTCAGAGCGAGAGCGAGAGGCGGCCCGAGGCAACCGGGGGCCGCTGCCACACCCTGGCCTTCTCAAACGCCCAGCTCCCCGTAAGCCAGCAACGGGCCCCTTTTCCTCTGGGGTGGGTGGGGGGTGCGATTTCGACTGACGCTAAGTTAACTCCGCATTTTGTTTTGGCAGCACCGTTTTGCTTTGCTTTGTGCTTTCCCTGGCCCTGCGTTGCTTCGCTTCGCTTTGTATTCAAGGCACTGCTTCGCTTTTCCTGGCCCTGTTTTACTTTGGATTTTCTCTTCCTGACCGTGCTTTGCTTTTCCTGGCCTCGCTTTGTTGCGTTTTGCTTGACTTTGTATTCGTGACACCGCTTTTCTTTCCCTGGACCTCCTTTGCTTTGGTTTTTCTCGCCCTTCTTTGCTTTGCTTTTGCTGGTCCTGCCTCGCTTTGTTTTGCTTGACGTTGTATTCAAGACACCGCTTTTCTTTTCCTGGACCTCTTTTGCTTTGGTTTTTCTCGCCTTTCTTTGTTTTGCTTTTGCTGGCCCTGCCTCGCTTTGTTTTGCTTGACGTTGTATTCAAGATACCGCTTTTCTTTCCCCCACCCCCCAGGAAATCCTTAGCTTAGGTTTTTTTTGTTTGTTTGTTTGTTTTTCCCCACCCTTCTTTGTTTTGCTTTTGCTGGCCCTGCCTCGCTTTGCTTTGCTTTACTTTGTATTCGTGACACCACTTCTCTTTTCCTGGACCTCTTCTGCTTTGGTTTTTCTTGCCCTGCTTGGCTTTGCTTTTCCTTTTGCCTCTTTCTTTTCCCTAGCAGGGCTTTGCTTTGTCTCGCTCTGCTTTGCGTTGCATTGCTCAGCTCTGCTTTGCCGTGCTAGGTAGGCTTCTTTTGCAGACCGTCGCACCGATTTGGGCGACGAGTCGATCGGTGTATTTATGAACGCATAAAGCCTCAGGCGCACACCGTGGCCTCCCTCCCCGCAGCCCGACGACTGTCCCCCGGGAGCTGGAGGGTGGCGACAGGAAGCCTGGCCACCCACCCAGCATGGTCTATTCCTCATCCCCCGCTGTCCGGCGAGCCGCCAGGTGGGTCCCGCTGCTGCTGTTCGTCTGGGGACGGGCTTGGGTGAGGTTTTTTAGGACGATAAGCGACATTACACGATTCCCAATGATTTGGGTTCGTTTTGCTTTGCTTTCCTTTTCCTCGCTTTACTTATCGTCGCTCTTCCCCGCTTTGCTTTTCCCGCACCTGCTTCGACATGCTTTCCTTAGAGCTGCATCTTTCTGGGGGGTTTTGGTTTGTATTCCCGGCACCGATTTCCTTTTCTTTGCTCTGCTTTGCCGTTCCTACTCCGCTTTGTTTTTTGCTCTTTTGATGCGTTTACACACACAGGAACGCTGGGTCACCTACTTCGGCCTCCCCACAGCCCGCCAACCGTCCCTTCGCAGCTGGCAGGTGGGGGTGCGGGGGTCGGCCACCCAGCCAAGTCTATTCCAGGACCCCCGCTGACTGGGGAGCCGCCACCTGAGCTCAACTGCCGTTTGCCTGAGGAGGCTGGGGGAGGGGGGGGGGGGGGAGGGGGGCGTGAGGGGGAGCTGAGGACTAGGGGGGTGGGGGAGGTTTTGAAAGACGGTAAGGAATGACACGATTCCTGAAGCTACAGCGGAAAACAGGCAACAGAACTAACTAATAATAAACGTAAAGATAAGAGTAGTTATTTTGCAAAGCGGCTAAAGCAAAGCGGCCAGGCAGTCAGCCGCACTGAGCGGCACAGGTGGCGAGCCTCTGGCGGCCGAGCAAGAGCCTCTGACGTCAGAGCGAGCTGCGGCCCGAAGCAGCCGGGGTCCGGGGCCGCGCCCTCGCCTTCCCGACCGGCGCCGGCGCCCCGCCCCGCCCCGTCCACTGCAAAGGCTGCAAAGGGCGGAGGAGAGGGAGGGAGGGAGGGAGAAGTGGGGAGGGGGCGGAGGCGGCCATTGAAGTGCGTAGACGGCCGCTGTCAGATGCAGGCCGCCACGTCTACCCGTCCCTCCCACCCTCCGGGCCCCGTGGAGCCACCAGGTCTACTTCTCCCTCCTCCCCGCTCTCTCCCCCGCCCCCTCCCGCCTCGTGGAGCCACCAGGTCTACTTCTCCCTCCTCCTCCCCGCTCTCTCCCCCCCGCCCCCTCCCGCCCCGTGGAGCCACCAGGTCTACTTCTCCCTCCTCCTCCCCGCTCTCCCCCCGCCCCCTCCCGCCCCGTGGAGCCACCAGGTCTACTTCTCCCTCCTCCCCGCTCTCTCCCCCGCCCCCTCCCGCCTCGTGGAGCCACCAGGTCTACTTCTCCCTCCTCCTCCCCGCTCTCTCCCCCCCGCCCCCTCCCGCCCCGTGGAGCCACCAGGTCTACTTCTCCCTCCTCCTCCCCGCTCTCCCCCCGCCCCCTCCCGCCCCGTGGAGCCACCAGGTCTACTTCTCCCTCCTCCTCCCCGCTCTCCCCCCCGCCCCCTCCCGCCCCGTGGAGCCACCAGGTCTACTTCTCCCTCCTCCTCCCCGCTCTGTCCCCCCGCCCCCTCCCGCCCCGTGGAGCCACCAGGTCTACTTCTCCCTCCTCCTCCCAGCTCTGTCCCCCCGCCCTCTCCCGCCTCGTGGAGCCGTCAGGTCTACCCCGCCGTCACGGCCACTGCTAGAGAGCGGCCCGGCTGCCTCGTCTACACGGCCACACGCACGCATGCACAGACGGGCGCGCGCCCGCACGCTTCCCTCCGGCGGCCCGCCAGGTCTATCCACACGCCTCTCGCGTGCAGGGGAACGGCTGGGAGGCGCCATTCATTCGAATCGTTCACGCTTTTAAAAAGAAAAAGGGGAAAAAGAAAAACAAACACAAGCAGCAGCAGCAGCAGCAGCAACAAGAAAGCACGGGTCCCGCTTGTCGGCGGGGAGACGAGAGGTCGTACAAAGCGTGCGGAGAAAGCGTTCGCTCTCAGACTCCGGCCGCCACGTCTACCCGCCGCCAGAGCCACTCGGAGCCCGCGGCAGACCGGCCGCCAGTTCCTCCCCTTTGCTTTGCTTTTGCCGGCCCTGCTTCGCTTTGCTTTTCGTGGAAGCGCTGAGTTTTGCTTGGCGTCGCGTTCGTGGCACTCGTTTGCTTTTCCTTCGTCTGCTCCGCCTCGCTCCGCTTTGCCGTTCCTCCTCCGCTTCGCTTTGCTTTTGCCGGCGCCGCTTGGCCTGGCTTTGGCTGGCAGCGCTCCGCCTTTCCGTTGCGCGCCTTCGCTTCGCCTCGTTTCGCACGGATCGCTGAGTGCAGTGACACACGCCCAGCCACGCAGAGTCGCACGGGTGGCTCGCAGGCGAGCCAGAGCCCCTGACGGCAGAGCGAGCGGCAGCCCGATGCAGCCAGGGGCCGCGCGCGGCCGCGCTCTCGGCTTCTCGAGCGGCGCCGGCTCCTCTTCCCCCCTCTCCCCCGCCCGTCGCGCCGCAGCCCCGCCGAGCCGTCGGGCGGGGGGGCGGCGGGAGGGGCAATCCTCCTAGCTCGTCGCCGGCCGCTCCGCTCCGCTCCGCTCGGCGGGAAGCCGGCGCCACACGTAGGCGAGAGGGGTCCGCATTATTCCGGGCACGGAGCTTCAAGCCGGCTGGTCGTCAGGCTCCCGCCGAGCCCGTGTCCCGGCCGGCGGGCAGCTAGATCGCGCGGGAGGGAGCAGAGCGACGAGCTCGCGCTCGCCTCCAGCGTTTTTCTCCCCGGGCGGGCCCCGTCCGGGGCCCCCGCGAAGGCGGGCAGGCGGGAGCTGCCTCGCCTCCTGCGACGCTCGGCTCCGCGGCCGGGGCGGATCGGGCTCGGAGTCGGTTTCGGGCTTGCGCTTCGGCTCGGGCTCGCGGGCTCGCGAGGGCAGAGGCTGTCCGCCGCCCGCAGCCCCGTCCGTCTACACGGCGCTTCCCCGCCTCGCGGCGATCTTGAGCTCTGCCCTGCTTCTCGGCCGGCTGCTGGGGAAGAGCGGCGTGGCAACGGGGAGAAGGGGGGAAGGGAGGGAACGAGAAGAGGTGTATTTGTGAATGAATGAATGAATGAATGAATGAAGGAAGGAACGAACGAACGAATGAATGAACGAACGAACGAATGAGTGCATGAGTGCATGAATGAGTGAGTGAATGAATCAAGGAATCGATGGATCGATCGTTCGGCCAACGAATCGATGAAGAAAGGAATGAGAAAGCAGAAGGGAAGCAAAAAGAAGGGCGGGGGAAGAAAGCGA
>NW_028136924.1:120000-137500 GCF_965140915.1 Aythya marila | reverse complement strand
TGACGTGAGGTGCATCGTCGGGAGCCGGAGGCGCCGCCGCCTCGGCCGTGCCAATCCGCGGGGTCCCCCCTCCTTCGCCTTACGAGCCTCCGGGACCCACGCGAGCAGCCGGGGACGCCCCCGGACGGACGCCTTCGGCCGCCGGCGGACCGCCCGCCGGCTTCTGGCCGCTCCCTCTCTCCACAGCTCTGAGCTCGCGGCTCGCTGCTGCTTCTCCGGCGACTCGCACGCGCGAGACCGCTTCTCGCTCGCCGGCGGGGAGGGTAGCTGGCTCGGCAAACCGCTAGCGGCTACCGCTCCGCACAACCCACGCCCGAGCCGACGCCACCGCCGACGCCGCGCGCCCCCTTCTCGCGCGCCGGCTCTCCAAGCCCCAAGCGCTCGCTCGGCACCGCTGGCGGAGCAGAGTCCTCACTCTCTCCTATAGACGGACACAAAAGTCATCGCCTCACAAGCGCCGCACGTCCTTTTCCAGCCTACCGCGGCGAGGCAGCCGAGCGCAACCGACTTTTACCTCGACCTAACTGGAGGCACAGAGAAACAGCGACGCCTACCACCCCTTCCGAGCCGTGGCACGACCTGCTAGTCTACCTCCAGCCCCACGGCGGCCTTCCAAGTCCCGTCGGACACGCGGTAGACCTGGCCGCCGTTCCCTCCGCCCGACCGGCGGCTATTTCCTCCGCGCGGGTAGACCTGGCAACCTCAGGGGGACCCCCCGGCCGGGAACCGACGGCGCCGGCCCGCCTTCCTTCGCTTTTCCCACGGGCCCTTCCGGCACTTTTCCAGCCTTTTCGGGCTTTTTCGCACCTTTCCGGGAATTTCCGACGCTTTCCGCGCCATCGGACCCGCTCGGGAACCGCTCGACCGACCCGCGGACGTGCGCCTTCGCAAACGCGCGCGCGCGCGCGCTCCCGTCGCTGCCGGGCAGACCCCGACGCCGTTCTCGCGGCCGGACCTGCAGCGACCCCTACAGGTCGCCGCCGGCTAAGCAAACATGGCGACCGCGGCAGGGTAGACCTGGCGGCCGCAGGAAGCTACGGGGAGACCAGGCGGCCGCGGGACGACGCGGGGACACCAGGCGGCCGCGGCAGGATCGGCAGACGAGGCGACGGGGGGATGCGGTAGACCTGGCAACCTCGGCGGGACGCGGGGAGACCTGGCGGCCGCAGGAGGGCACCGGGACACCTGGCGGCCGCAGGACGACACGGGGAGACGTGGCGGCAACGGGGGGCACACGGTAGACCTGGCAACCTCAGGGGGACACGGGGAGTCCCGCCGGCCGGGAACCGACAGCGCCGGCCCGCCTTCCTTCGCTTTTCCCACGGGCCCTTCCGGCACTTTTCGCACCTTTCCGGGAATTTCCGACGCTTTCCGCGCCATCGGACCCGCTCGGGAACCGCTCGACCGACCCGCGGACGGGAGCCCTCGCAAACGCGCTCGCGCCCGCGCGCCCGTCGCTGCCGGGCAGACCCCGACGCCGTTCTCGCGGCCGGACCTGCAGCGACCCCTACAGGTCGCCGCCGGCTAAGCAAACATGGCGACCGCGCCCGGGTAGACCTGGCGGCTGCTGTCCGCAGCGCTTAGACGAGGCGCCCGCGGCGCCCCGAGGCGGGGAACACCTGCCGGCCGGGAACCAACCCCGCCGTCCTTTCCCTAGCAGGGCTCTGCCTTGCCTTGCTCGGCTTTCAACCGCATTGCTCTGCTCTCCTGTGCCGTGCTAGGCTTCTCTCGGAGACCGTCCCGCGGCTTTTGATGCCGAGTCGATCGCTATCATTACGAACGCATAAACCGTCAGACACAGAACTTGGCCTCCCCGCAGCCCAGCGACCGTTCCCTCGGAACTGGCACGAGGGGGCAGCAGGCCTGCACACCCAGCACGGTCTTTTCTGGGAGTAACAACATGATTCCCACAACTACGCTGGAAGAAAGGCAACAATAAAGAAATAAACAGATAAAGCAAGACATGGTTCTTGCCCAACGTCACGGTGGACCAGGAGATGTGAAGGAGGCTGGGGAGAGGGCGATCAGGGTACAGCCACTGTCCAAGTCCGGCTGCCACCTGCACACAACATGAGAGCCCTCCGGTCTCCCCCCAACAGGCACTTGGAACCCAAAGGAGGGCTGGTCGCCAGCTCGCTACGTTTGCTTTGCTTCTCTTTGTTTTGCCTTACTCCGCTTTGCTTTGCTCTTGCTGGCACGGTTTTGCTTTTCCATACCTCCTTTCCTCTGCTGTTCTTGCCCCTGCTTTGCCTCAGAGTGTTTTGCTCTTTCTCTCCTGAAAATACTTTGCATTTCCTTGTGCTACGTTCCCTTGCTCTGCTTTGACTTGCTCAGCTTTCCCTTCCCTGGCCATGCTTTCCTTGGTTTAGCTTTGCTTTATAGACCTGGCACTGCATTGCTTTTCCTACCCGTGCTGTGCTTTGCCTTGCCTCGCCTCAAACTGCTTTGCTGTCCTTTGCTTGCTTTGTCTTCCCTCGTTATGCTTTGCTTTACCTGGTGTTACTTTCCTTTGCTCAGCTTTGCCTTCCCTGGCCGTGCTTTGTTTTGCTTTACGGGGCCACGCTTGCCTTTGTTTAGCTTTGCTCTGCTCTGCTTTGCCTTGCTATGTTTTGCCTTTTCTGGACATGCTTTGCATCTATTTTTTTTATTATTATTATTATTTATTCTTTTTTTTTTTTTTTCCTTTAACTGTTCATTGCATTCTTTTGTTTTCCTTTTGGACCTATCTGATGTGTTTTTACAGGCCGTGCTTTCCTTTTCCAGGCCCTGGTTGTCACTGCTTTTCCTTATGCCGCTCGGTCTTTTCCTTAGCAGGGTTTTACTCTGTCTTGCTCAGCTTTTATCCGCATTGCTCTGCTGTCCTGTGCTGTGCTAGGTTTCTTTTGGAGACTATCCCACTGGTTTTACTGGGCTAGCCGCAAGCTCCTTACGTTTGCTTTGCTTCTTTTTGTTTTGCCTTACTCCGCTTTGCTTTGCTCTTCGTGGCACAGTTTTGCTTTCCCATGCCTCCTTTCCTCTGCTGTTCTTGCCCCATCTTTGCCTCAGACTGCTTTGCTTTTGCTTTCCTGAAAATGCTTTGTTTTTCCTTGTGCTACGTTCCCTTGCTCTGCTTTGACTTGCTCAGCTTTCCCTTCCCTGGCCATGCTTTCCTTGGTTTAGCTTTGCTTTATAGACCTGGCACTGCTTTGCTCTTCCTACCCGTGCTGTGCTTTGCCTTGCCTCAAACTGCTTTGCTTTCCTTTGTTTGCTTTGTCTTCCCTGGTTATGCTTTGCTTTTCCTTTTGCTACTTTCCTTTGCTCAGCTTTGCCTTTCTTGGCCGTGCTTTGTTTTGCTTTACGGGGCCACGCTTGCCTTTTTTTACCTTTGCCTTGCTCTCTTTTGCCTCGCCTGCTCCTGCTCTCGTTTCCATTTTCAGGCCATGCTTACCTTTGTTTTTCTTTACTTTGTATTCCTGGCATTGCTTTGCTTTTCCTTTTGCTACTTTCTTGTGTTCTGCTTTGCCTTGCCTGGCCATGTTTTCCTTTGCTTTGCTTTGTATTCCAGGCATTGCTTTGCTTTTCCTTCTCTGCTCTGCTTAGCTTCTCTTAACCCTGCTCTGATTTGCCTTACCTTGAACTTTTTCGCTTTGTTGTGGTTTTATTTATTTTTTGATTGTTTGTTTGTTTTTATTTTTTTTTTTCATTAATATTTCTTTTCTTTCTCTTTACCAGCACTGCTTTGCATTTCCTGGTACTACTTTCCTTTGCTCTGCTTTGCCTTCCTGTGCTTTGCCTTCCCTGGCCTTGCTTTGTTTTGCTTTATCAGGCCATGCTTTCCTTGGTTTACCTTTGGTTTACAGACCTGGCACTGCATTGCTTTTCCAAACCATGCTGTGCTTTGCCTTGCCTCAAAGTGCTTTGCTGTCCTTTGCTTGCTTTGTCTTCCCTCGTTATGCTTTGCTTTACCTGGTGTTACTTTCCTTTGCTCAGCTTTGCCCTCCCTGGCCTTGCTTTTTTTTTTTTTTTTGCTTTACGGGGCCATGTTTTCCTTTGTTTACCTTTGCTTTCCTCTACTTTGTTCTGCTATGCTATGCCTTTCCTGGTCATGCTTTGCATTTTTTTATTCTTATTCTTATTATTATTTTTTATTTATTTGATGTTCATTCCATGCTTTATATTTTCCTTTTATATCTTTTTCTTGTGTTTTCTCTGGCCGTGCTTTGCTTTTCCAGGCCCTGGTTGTCACTGCTTTTCCCTATGCCTAGCAGGGCTTTTCCTTGTCTCGCTCAGCTTTCATCCACATTGCTCTGCTCTCCTGTGCCGTGCTAGGCTTCCTTTGGAGACCGTCTCACTGATTTTGCTGCTGAGTCGAATGGTAAATTTCTGAACGCATAAACCGTCAGACACAGAACTTGGCCTCCCCGCAGCCCAGCCACTGTCCCCTCGGAACTGGAGGCCGGGTGCAGCAGGCCTGGCCGCCCGACATGGTCCATTCTTTGTTCCTAGCCATGCGGCGAGCCGCCAGGGGACCCCTAACTTCTACTCGTGTGGTGATAGTGTTCAGTGAGAATTTCAACGAGAATAAGTAACTACATGATTCCCACAACTACGGTGGAAGAAATCCACAACAAACAACAACAAAATGTATATAGATATATAAAACCAGCTAAAGCAAGACATGGTTCTTGCCGGCTGTCACAGTGGACTAGGAGCTGTGAAGAAGGCTGAGGAGTGGGCGATCAGGGTCCAGCCACTGTCCAAGTCCGGCTGCCACCTGTACACAACATGGAGGCCCTCCGGTCTCCCCCACAGACACTTGGAACCCAAAGGAGGGCTGGCCACCAGCTCGCTACGTTCGCTTTGCTTCTCTTTGTTTTGCCTCGCTCCGCTTTGCTTTGCTCTTGCTGGCACAGTTTTGCTTTTCCATACCTCCTTTCCTCTGCTGTTCTTGCCCCGGCTTTGCTTTGCTTTGCCTCAGATTCTTTTGCTGTTTCTTTCCTGGCAATGCTTTGCTTTTCCTTGTGCTACGTTCCCTTGCTCTGCTTTGCCTTGCTAAGTTTTGCCTTTTCTGGACATGTTTTGCTTTTTTTTTTTTTTTTTTTTTTTTTTTTTTTTTTTTTTTAAGTGTTCATTGCATTCTTTTGTTTTCCTTTTGGACCTATCTGATGTGTTTTTAGAGGCCGTGCTTTGCTTTTCCAGGCCCTGGTTGTCACTGCTTTTCCTTATGCCGCTAGGTCTTTTCCATAGCAGGGCTTTGCTTTGTCTTGCTCAGCTTTCATCCGCATTGCTCCGCTCTCCTGTGCCGTGCTAGGCTTCCTTTGAAGACCGTCTCACTGATTTTGCTGCTGAGTCGATTGGTAAATTTATGAACGCATAAACCGTCAGACACAGAACTTGGCCTCCCCGCAGCCCAGCCACTGTCCCCTCGGAACCGGCGCGTGGGGGCAGCAGGCCTGGCCGCCCGACATGGTCCATACTTTGTCCCTAGCCATGCGGCGAGCTGGCTTGGGTGGGCCACACTGCTAGTTGTGTGTGTGAGGTTCTCAAAACAGTAAGGAACTACGTGATTCCCACAAGTACGGTGGTAGAAATCCACAACAAACAACAACAAAATGTATATATATATATATATATATAAAACCAGCTAAAGCAAGACATGGTTCTTGCCGGGTGTCACAGTGGACTAGGAGCTGTGAAGAAGGCTGAGGAGTGGGCGATCAGGGTACAACCACTGTCCAAGTCTGGCTGCCACCTGCACACAAAATGGAGCCCTCCGATCTCTCCCCCACAGACACTTGGAACCCAAAGGAGGGCTGGCCGCCAGCTCGCTACGTTTGCTTTGCTTCTCTTTGTTTTGCCTTGCTCCGCTTTGCTTTGCTCTTGCTGGCACGGTTTTGCTTTTCCATACCTCCTTTCCTCTGCTGTTCTTGCCCCTGCTTTGCCTCAGAGTGTTTTGCTCTTTCTCTCCTGAAAATACTTTGCATTTCCTTGTGCTACGTTCCCTTGCTCTGCTTTGACTTGCTCAGCTTTCCCTTCCCTGGCCATGCTTTCCTTGGTTTAGCTTTGCTTTATAGACCTGGCACTGCATTGCTTTTCCTACCCGTGCTGTGCTTTGCCTTGCCTCGCCTCAAACTGCTTTGCTGTCCTTTGCTTGCTTTGTCTTCCCTCGTTATGCTTTGCTTTACCTGGTGTTACTTTCCTTTGCTCAGCTTTGCCTTCCCTGGCCGTGCTTTGTTTTGCTTTACGGGGCCACGCTTGCCTTTGTTTAGCTTTGCTCTGCTCTGCTTTGCCTTGCTATGTTTTGCCTTTTCTGGACATGCTTTGCATCTATTTTTTTTATTATTATTATTATTTATTCTTTTTTTTTTTTTTTCCTTTAACTGTTCATTGCAATCTTTTGTTTTCCTTTTGGACCTATCTGATGTGTTTTTACAGGCCGTGCTTTCCTTTTCCAGGCCCTGGTTGTCACTGCTTTTCCTTATGCCGCTCGGTCTTTTCCTTAGCAGGGTTTTACTCTGTCTTGCTCAGCTTTTATCCGCATTGCTCTGCTGTCCTGTGCTGTGCTAGGTTTCTTTTGGAGACTATCCCACTGGTTTTACTGGGCTAGCCGCAAGCTCCTTACGTTTGCTTTGCTTCTTTTTGTTTTGCCTTACTCCGCTTTGCTTTGCTCTTCGTGGCACAGTTTTGCTTTCCCATGCCTCCTTTCCTCTGCTGTTCTTGCCCCATCTTTGCCTCAGACTGCTTTGCTTTTGCTTTCCTGAAAATGCGTTGCTTTTCCTTGTGCTACGTTCCCTTGCTCTGCTTTGACTTGCTCAGCTTTCCCTTCCCTGGCCATGCTTTCCTTGGTTTAGCTTTGCTTTATAGACCTGGCACTGCTTTGCTCTTCCTACCCGTGCTGTGCTTTGCCTTGCCTCAAACTGCTTTGCTTTCCTTTGTTTGCTTTGTCTTCCCTGGTTATGCTTTGCTTTTCCTTTTGCTACTTTCCTTTGCTCAGCTTTGCCTTTCTTGGCCGTGCTTTGTTTTGCTTTACGGGGCCACGCTTGCCTTTTTTTACCTTTGCCTTGCTCTCTTTTGCCTCGCCTGCTCCTGCTCTCATTTCCATTTTCAGGCCATGCTTACCTTTGTTTTTCTTTACTTTGTATTCCTGGCATTGCTTTGCTTTTCCTTTTGCTACTTTCTTGTGTTCTGCTTTGCCTTGCCTGGCCATGTTTTCCTTTGCCTAGCTTTGTATTCCAGGCATTGCTTTGCTTTTCCTTCTCTGCTCTGCTTAGCTTCTCTTAACCCTGCTCTGATTTGCCTTACCTTGAACTTTTTCGCTTTGTTGTGGTTTTATTTATTTTTTGATTGTTTGTTTGTTTTTATTTTTTTTTTCATTAATATTTCTTTTCTTTCTCTTTACCAGCACTGCTTTGCATTTCCTGGTACTACTTTCCTTTGTTCTGCTTTGCCTTCCTGTGCTTTGCCTTCCCTGGCCTTGCTTTGTTTTGCTTTATCAGGCCATGCTTTCCTTGGTTTACCTTTGGTTTACAGACCTGGCACTGCATTGCTTTTCCAAACCATGCTGTGCTTTGCCTTGCCTCAAAGTGCTTTGCTGTCCTTTGCTTGCTTTGTCTTCCCTCGTTATGCTTTGCTTTACCTGGTGTTACTTTCCTTTGCTCAGCTTTGCCCTCCCTGGCCTTGCTTTTTTTTTTTTTTTTGCTTTACGGGGCCATGCTTTCCTTTGTTTACCTTTGCTTTCGTCTACTTTGTTCTGCTATGCTATGCCTTTCCTGGTCATGCTTTGCATTTTTTTATTATTATTATTTTTTATTTATTTATTTGATGTTCATTCCATGCTTTATATTTTCCTTTTATATCTTTTTCTTGTGTTTTCTCTGGCCGTGCTTTGCTTTTCCAGGCCCTGGTTGTCACTGCTTTTCCTTATGCCGCTAGGTCTTTTCCCTAGCAGGGCTTTGCTTTGTCTTGCTCAGCTTTCATCCGCATTGCTCTGCTCTCCTGTGCCGTGCTAGGCTTCCTTTGGAGACCGTCTCACTGATTTTGCTGCTGAGTCGAATGGTAAATTTCTGAACGCATAAACCGTCAGACACAGAACTTGGCATCCCCGCAGCCCAGCCACTGTCCCCTCGGAACTGGAGGCCGGGTGCAGCAGGCCTGGCCGCCCGACATGGTCCATTCTTTGTTCCTAGCCATGCGGCGAGCCGCCAGGGGACCCCTAACTTCTACTCGTGTGGTGATAGTGTTCAGTGAGAATTTCAACGAGAATAAGTAACTACATGATTCCCACAACTACGGTGGAAGAAATCCACAACAAACAACAACAAAATGTATATAGATATATAAAACCAGCTAAAGCAAGACATGGTTCTTGCCGGCTGTCACAGTGGACTAGGAGCTGTGAAGAAGGCTGAGGAGGGGGCGATCAGGGTCCAGCCACTGTCCAAGTCCGGCTGCCACCTGTACACCAAATGGAGGCCCTCCGGTCTCCCCCACAGACACTTGGCACCCAAAGGAGGGCTGGCCACCAGCTCGCTACGTTCGCTTTGCTTCTCTTTGTTTTGCCTTGCTCCGCTTTGCTTTGCTCTTGCTGGCACAGTTTTGCTTTTCCCTACCTCCTTTCCTCTGCTGTTCTTGGCCCTGCTTTGCCTCAGAGTGTTTTGCTCTTTCTCTCCTGAAAATACTTTACATTTCCTTGTGCTACTTTCCTTTGCTTTGCTTTTCCTTGCTCTGCTTTCCCTTCCCTGGCCATGCTTTCCTTGGTTTAGCTCTGCTTTATAGACCTGGCACTGCTTTGCTTTTCCTACCCGTGCTGTGCTTTGCCTTGCCTCGCCTCAAACTGCTTTGCTGTCCTTTGCTTGCTTTGTCTTCCCTGGTTATGCTTTGCTTTTCCTGGTGCTACTTTCCTTTGCTCAGCTTTGCCTTCCCTGGCCGTGCTTTGTTTTGCTTTACGGGGCTATGCTTGCCTTTTTTCACCTTTGCCTTGCTCTCTTTTGCCTCACCTGCTCCTGCTCTCACTTCCAGTTTCCGGCCATGCTTACCTTTGTTTTGCTTTACTTTGTATTCTTGGCACTGCTTTGCTTTTACTTTTGCTACTTTCTTTTGTTCTGCTTTGCCTTGCCTGGCCATGCTTTGCTTTGCTTTGCTTTTCCTTGCTTTGTATTCCTGACATTGCTTTGCTTTTCCTTCTCTGCTCTGCTTAGCTTCTCTTAACCCTGCTCTGATTTGCCTTACCTCAAACTTTTTCGCTTTGTTGTGCTTTTTATTGCTGTTTTATTTTTTTTTGTTGTTCGTTTTTTATTTATTTATTTATTTATTTATTTTCACTTCTTTCTCTTTCCTGGCACTGCTTTGCTTTTCCTGGTGCTACTTTCCTTTGCTCAGCTTTGCCTTCCCTCGCCGTGCTTTGTTTTGCTTTATGGGGCCATGCTTGCCTTTGTTTAGCTTCGCTCTGCTCTGCTTTGCCTTGCTATGTTTTGCCTTTTCTGGACATGCTTTGCATCTATTTTTTTTATTATTATTATTATTTATTCTTTTTTTTTTTTTTTTTCCTTTAAATGTTCATTGCATTCTTTTGTTTTCCTTTTGGACCTATCTGATGTGTTTTTACAGGCCGTGCTTTCCTTTTCCAGGCCCTGGTTGTCACTGCTTTTCCTTATGCCGCTCGGTCTTTTCCTTAGCAGGGTTTTACTCTGTCTTGCTCAGCTTTTATCCGCATTGCTCTGCTCTCCTGTGCTGTGCTAGGTTTCTTTTGGAGACTGTCCCACTGGTTTTACTGGGCTAGCCGCAAGCTCCTTACGTTTGCTTTGCTTCTTTTTGTTTTGCCTTACTCCGCTTTGCTTTGCTCTTGCTGGCACAGTTTTGTTTTCCCATATCTCCTTTCCTCTGCTGTTCTTGCCCCAGCTTTGCCTCAGACTGCTTTGCTTTTGCTTTCCTGAAAATGCTTTGTTTTTCCTTGTGCTACGTTCCCTTGCTCTGCTTTGACTTGCTCAGCTTTCCCTTCCCTGGCCATGCTTTCCTTGGTTTAGCTCTGCTTTATAGACCTGGCACTGCTTTGCTTTTCCTACCCGTGCTGTGCTTTGCCTTGCCTCGCCTCAAAGTGCTTTGCTTTCCTTTGTTTGCTTTGTCTTCCCTGGTTATGCTTTGCTTCTCCTGGTGCTACTTTCCTTTGCTCAGCTTTGCCTTCCTTGGCCGTGCTTTGTATTGCTTTACGGGGCCATGCTTGCCTTTTTTTACCTTTGCCTTGCTCTCTTTTGCCTCGCCTGCTCCTGCTCTCACTTCCAGTTTCTGGTCATGCTTACCTTTGTTTCGCTTTACTTTGTATTCCTGGCACTGCTTTGCTTTTCCTTTTGCTACTTTCTTTTGTTCTGCTTTGCCTTGCCTGGCCATGCTTTGCTTTGCCTTGCTTTGTATTCCTGGCATTGCTTTGCTTTTCCTTCTCTGCTCTGCTTAGCTTCTCTTCACCCTGCTCTGATTTGCCTTACCTCAAACTTTTTCGCTTTGTTGTGCTTTTTATTGGTGTTTTTTTTTTTTTTTTGTTCTTTTTCTATTTATTTATTTACTTTGACTTCTTTCTCTTTCCTGGCACTGCTTTGCTTTTCCTGGTGCTACTTTCCTTTGCTCAGCTTTGCCTTCCCTGGCCGTGCTTTGTTTTGCTTTATAGGGCCATGCTTGCCTTTGTTTAGCTTCGCTCTGCTCTGCTTTGCCTTGCTATGTTTTGCCTTTTCTGGACATGCTTTGCATCTTTTTTTTTTATTGTTATTATTATTTTTTTATTTATTTTTCTTTAAATGATCATTACATTCTTTTGTTTTCCTTTTGGACCTATCTGATGTGTTTTTACAGGCCGTGCTTTCCTTTTCCAGGCCCTGGTTGTCACTGCTTTTCCCTATGCCTAGCAGGGCTTTTCCTTAGCAGGGTTTTACTCTGTCTTGCTCAGCTTTTATCCGCATTGCCCTGCTGTCCTGTGTTGTGCTAGGTTTCTTTTGGAGACTGTCCCACTGGTTTTACTGAGCTAGCCGCAAGCTCCTTACGTTTGCTTTGCTTCTCTCTGTTTTGCCTTGCTCCGCTTTGCTTTGCTCTTGCTGGCACAGTTTTGCTTTCCCATACCTCCTTTCCTCTGCTGTTCTTGCCCCAGCTTTGCCTCAGACTGTTTTGCTTTTGCTTTCCTGAAAATGCTTTGCTTTTCCTTGTGCTACGTTCCTTTGCTCTGCTTTGACTTGCTCAGCTTTCCCTTCCCTGGCCACGCTTTCCTTGGTTTAGCTCTGCTTTATAGACCTGGCACTGCTCTGCCTTTCCTACCCGTGCTGTGCTTTGCCTTGCCTCAAAGTGCTTTGCTTTCCTTTGCTTGCTTTGCATTTCCTGGTTATGCTTTGCTTCTCCTGGTGCTACTTTCCTTTGCTCTGCTTTGCCTTCCCTGGCCTTGCTTTCGTTTGCTGTTTCAGGCCATTTTTTCCTTTCTTTAGCTTTGCTTTGCTCTGCTTTGCTTTGCTTTGCTTTGCCTTTCATCTTTTATTCTTTTTTTTTTTTTTTTTTAATTTATTTTTTTTTTCATATTCCTTGCATGATTTGTTTTCCTTTTGGACCTATCTGATGTGTTTTTACTGGCCGTGCTTTGCTTTTCCAGGCCCTGGTTGTCACTGCTTTTCCCTATGCCTAGCAGGGCTTTTCCTTGTCTCGCTCAGCTTTCATCCACATTGCTCTGCTCTCCTGTGCCGTGCTAGGCTTCCTTTGGAGACCGTCTCACTGATTTTGCTGCTGAGTCGATTGGCAAATTTATGAACGCATAAACCGTCAGACACAGAACTTGGCCTCCCCGCAGCCCAGCCACTGTCCCCTCCGAACCGGCGCGTGGGGGCAGCAGGCCTGGCCGCCCGACATGGTCCATTCTTTGTCCCCAGCCACGCGGCGAGCTGGCTTGGGTGGGCCACACTGCTAGTTGTGTGTGTGAGGTTCTCAAAGACAGTAAGGAACTACACGATTCCCACAACTACGGTGGAAGAAATCCACCACAAGAACAACAACAACAACAAAATAGATAGAGATATATAAAACGTCACGGTGGACTAGGAGATGTGAAGGAGGCTGGGGAGAGAGCTGTCAGGGTACAGCCACTGTCCGAGTCTGGCTGCCACCTGTACACAACATGGAGCCCTCCGGTCTCCCCCCCACAGACACTTGGAACCCAAAGGAGGGCTGGCCGCCAGCTCGCTACATTCACTCTGCTTCTCTTTGTTTTGCCTTGGTCTGCTTTGCTTTGCTCTTGCTGGCACAGTTTTGCTTTTCCATACCTCCTTTCCTCTGCTGTTATTGCCTCAGATTGCTTTGCTTTTTCTCTCCTGGAAATGCTGTGTTGTTCCTTGTGCTACTTTGCTTTGCTTTGCTTTGCTTTGCTTTGCTTTGCTTTGTTTTGCTTTTTCTTTCCTGAGCCTGCTACGTTTTTACTTGTGCGGTCATGCTTTATTTTTTATTTCTTTGCTTCGTATTCCTGTCAGTGCTTTGCTTTCCCTTCTCTGCTCTTCTGGACCTTTCTTAGCCTCGCTGTGCTTTGCTTTGCCTCAAAGTGCTTTCTTTCCTTGGCTTTCCCTTTCGTGGCACCGCTTTGTTTTTCCCTGTGCTCCTTTCCTTAGCTTTGCTGTCTTTATGAATGCATAAAGAAGTTCATGAAACTTGTTTCTGAACACACAGAAAAGTTAGCCGGCCCGCAGCCCGGCAGCTGTCCCCTCGCAGCTGGCGGGCAGGGACAGGGATCTGGCTACCGGGCCAGGTCTATTCTGTTGCCCACCGTTGTCCGGAGAGCCAGCAGGTGGGCTCCGTTGCTATTCGTCTGGGGAGGGGTGTGGGTTGAGAACAACAATCAATAACTACTCGATTCCTAAAACGAAAGGGGGAAACAGACGGAGAAGACTATTATTATTCCTACTTCTACTATTTGTATTACGTTTTAATGATATTTATTTCTATTACTATTTAATACTTTTATTTCTAATAACTTTTTAGTAGTATATAATAATAGCATTATTATTGTTATTATTATTATTATTATTATTAATAATAATAATAATAATAATAATAATAATAATAATAATAATAATAATAATAATTTATATAATGATAAGCAGCTAAAGCAAAGCAGCCAGGCAGCCAGCCAAACTGAGTGGCACAGGTGGGGAGCCGTTCGCGGCCGAGCAGGAGCCTCTGATGTCAGAGCGAGAGCGAGAGGCGGCCCGAGGCAACCGGGGGCCGCTGCCACACCCTGGCCTTCTCAAACGCCCAGCTCCCCGTAAGCCAGCAACGGGCCCCTTTTCCTCTGGGGTGGGTGGGGGGTGCGATTTCGACTGACGCTAAGTTAACTCCGCATTTTGTTTTGGCAGCACCGTTTTGCTTTGCTTTGTGCTTTCCCTGGCCCTGCGTTGCTTCGCTTCGCTTTGTATTCAAGGCACTGCTTCGCTTTTCCTGGCCCTGTTTTACTTTGGATTTTCTCTTCCTGACCGTGCTTTGCTTTTCCTGGCCTCGCTTTGTTGCGTTTTGCTTGACTTTGTATTCGTGACACCGCTTTTCTTTCCCTGGACCTCCTTTGCTTTGGTTTTTCTCGCCCTTCTTTGCTTTGCTTTTGCTGGTCCTGCCTCGCTTTGTTTTGCTTGACGTTGTATTCAAGACACCGCTTTTCTTTTCCTGGACCTCTTTTGCTTTGGTTTTTCTCGCCTTTCTTTGTTTTGCTTTTGCTGGCCCTGCCTCGCTTTGTTTTGCTTGACGTTGTATTCAAGATACCGCTTTTCTTTCCCCCACCCCCCAGGAAATCCTTAGCTTAGGTTTTTTTTGTTTGTTTGTTTGTTTTTCCCCACCCTTCTTTGTTTTGCTTTTGCTGGCCCTGCCTCGCTTTGCTTTGCTTTACTTTGTATTCGTGACACCACTTCTCTTTTCCTGGACCTCTTCTGCTTTGGTTTTTCTTGCCCTGCTTGGCTTTGCTTTTCCTTTTGCCTCTTTCTTTTCCCTAGCAGGGCTTTGCTTTGTCTCGCTCTGCTTTGCGTTGCATTGCTCAGCTCTGCTTTGCCGTGCTAGGTAGGCTTCTTTTGCAGACCGTCGCACCGATTTGGGCGACGAGTCGATCGGTGTATTTATGAACGCATAAAGCCTCAGGCGCACACCGTGGCCTCCCTCCCCGCAGCCCGACGACTGTCCCCCGGGAGCTGGAGGGTGGCGACAGGAAGCCTGGCCACCCACCCAGCATGGTCTATTCCTCATCCCCCGCTGTCCGGCGAGCCGCCAGGTGGGTCCCGCTGCTGCTGTTCGTCTGGGGACGGGCTTGGGTGAGGTTTTTTAGGACGATAAGCGACATTACACGATTCCCAATGATTTGGGTTCGTTTTGCTTTGCTTTCCTTTTCCTCGCTTTACTTATCGTCGCTCTTCCCCGCTTTGCTTTTCCCGCACCTGCTTCGACATGCTTTCCTTAGAGCTGCATCTTTCTGGGGGGTTTTGGTTTGTATTCCCGGCACCGATTTCCTTTTCTTTGCTCTGCTTTGCCGTTCCTACTCCGCTTTGTTTTTTGCTCTTTTGATGCGTTTACACACACAGGAACGCTGGGTCACCTACTTCGGCCTCCCCACAGCCCGCCAACCGTCCCTTCGCAGCTGGCAGGTGGGGGTGCGGGGGTCGGCCACCCAGCCAAGTCTATTCCAGGACCCCCGCTGACTGGGGAGCCGCCACCTGAGCTCAACTGCCGTTTGCCTGAGGAGGCTGGGGGAGGGGGGGGGGGGGGAGGGGGGCGTGAGGGGGAGCTGAGGACTAGGGGGGTGGGGGAGGTTTTGAAAGACGGTAAGGAATGACACGATTCCTGAAGCTACAGCGGAAAACAGGCAACAGAACTAACTAATAATAAACGTAAAGATAAGAGTAGTTATTTTGCAAAGCGGCTAAAGCAAAGCGGCCAGGCAGTCAGCCGCACTGAGCGGCACAGGTGGCGAGCCTCTGGCGGCCGAGCAAGAGCCTCTGACGTCAGAGCGAGCTGCGGCCCGAAGCAGCCGGGGTCCGGGGCCGCGCCCTCGCCTTCCCGACCGGCGCCGGCGCCCCGCCCCGCCCCGTCCACTGCAAAGGCTGCAAAGGGCGGAGGAGAGGGAGGGAGGGAGGGAGAAGTGGGGAGGGGGCGGAGGCGGCCATTGAAGTGCGTAGACGGCCGCTGTCAGATGCAGGCCGCCACGTCTACCCGTCCCTCCCACCCTCCGGGCCCCGTGGAGCCACCAGGTCTACTTCTCCCTCCTCCCCGCTCTCTCCCCCGCCCCCTCCCGCCTCGTGGAGCCACCAGGTCTACTTCTCCCTCCTCCTCCCCGCTCTCTCCCCCCCGCCCCCTCCCGCCCCGTGGAGCCACCAGGTCTACTTCTCCCTCCTCCTCCCCGCTCTCCCCCCGCCCCCTCCCGCCCCGTGGAGCCACCAGGTCTACTTCTCCCTCCTCCCCGCTCTCTCCCCCGCCCCCTCCCGCCTCGTGGAGCCACCAGGTCTACTTCTCCCTCCTCCTCCCCGCTCTCTCCCCCCCGCCCCCTCCCGCCCCGTGGAGCCACCAGGTCTACTTCTCCCTCCTCCTCCCCGCTCTCCCCCCGCCCCCTCCCGCCCCGTGGAGCCACCAGGTCTACTTCTCCCTCCTCCTCCCCGCTCTCCCCCCCGCCCCCTCCCGCCCCGTGGAGCCACCAGGTCTACTTCTCCCTCCTCCTCCCCGCTCTGTCCCCCCGCCCCCTCCCGCCCCGTGGAGCCACCAGGTCTACTTCTCCCTCCTCCTCCCAGCTCTGTCCCCCCGCCCTCTCCCGCCTCGTGGAGCCGTCAGGTCTACCCCGCCGTCACGGCCACTGCTAGAGAGCGGCCCGGCTGCCTCGTCTACACGGCCACACGCACGCATGCACAGACGGGCGCGCGCCCGCACGCTTCCCTCCGGCGGCCCGCCAGGTCTATCCACACGCCTCTCGCGTGCAGGGGAACGGCTGGGAGGCGCCATTCATTCGAATCGTTCACGCTTTTAAAAAGAAAAAGGGGAAAAAGAAAAACAAACACAAGCAGCAGCAGCAGCAGCAGCAACAAGAAAGCACGGGTCCCGCTTGTCGGCGGGGAGACGAGAGGTCGTACAAAGCGTGCGGAGAAAGCGTTCGCTCTCAGACTCCGGCCGCCACGTCTACCCGCCGCCAGAGCCACTCGGAGCCCGCGGCAGACCGGCCGCCAGTTCCTCCCCTTTGCTTTGCTTTTGCCGGCCCTGCTTCGCTTTGCTTTTCGTGGAAGCGCTGAGTTTTGCTTGGCGTCGCGTTCGTGGCACTCGTTTGCTTTTCCTTCGTCTGCTCCGCCTCGCTCCGCTTTGCCGTTCCTCCTCCGCTTCGCTTTGCTTTTGCCGGCGCCGCTTGGCCTGGCTTTGGCTGGCAGCGCTCCGCCTTTCCGTTGCGCGCCTTCGCTTCGCCTCGTTTCGCACGGATCGCTGAGTGCAGTGACACACGCCCAGCCACGCAGAGTCGCACGGGTGGCTCGCAGGCGAGCCAGAGCCCCTGACGGCAGAGCGAGCGGCAGCCCGATGCAGCCAGGGGCCGCGCGCGGCCGCGCTCTCGGCTTCTCGAGCGGCGCCGGCTCCTCTTCCCCCCTCTCCCCCGCCCGTCGCGCCGCAGCCCCGCCGAGCCGTCGGGCGGGGGGGCGGCGGGAGGGGCAATCCTCCTAGCTCGTCGCCGGCCGCTCCGCTCCGCTCCGCTCGGCGGGAAGCCGGCGCCACACGTAGGCGAGAGGGGTCCGCATTATTCCGGGCACGGAGCTTCAAGCCGGCTGGTCGTCAGGCTCCCGCCGAGCCCGTGTCCCGGCCGGCGGGCAGCTAGATCGCGCGGGAGGGAGCAGAGCGACGAGCTCGCGCTCGCCTCCAGCGTTTTTCTCCCCGGGCGGGCCCCGTCCGGGGCCCCCGCGAAGGCGGGCAGGCGGGAGCTGCCTCGCCTCCTGCGACGCTCGGCTCCGCGGCCGGGGCGGATCGGGCTCGGAGTCGGTTTCGGGCTTGCGCTTCGGCTCGGGCTCGCGGGCTCGCGAGGGCAGAGGCTGTCCGCCGCCCGCAGCCCCGTCCGTCTACACGGCGCTTCCCCGCCTCGCGGCGATCTTGAGCTCTGCCCTGCTTCTCGGCCGGCTGCTGGGGAAGAGCGGCGTGGCAACGGGGAGAAGGGGGGAAGGGAGGGAACGAGAAGAGGTGTATTTGTGAATGAATGAATGAATGAATGAATGAAGGAAGGAACGAACGAACGAATGAATGAACGAACGAACGAATGAGTGCATGAGTGCATGAATGAGTGAGTGAATGAATCAAGGAATCGATGGATCGATCGTTCGGCCAACGAATCGATGAAGAAAGGAATGAGAAAGCAGAAGGGAAGCAAAAAGAAGGGCGGGGGAAGAAAGCGAAGGTCTCCAGAAAAGCGCGTAGGCAGCCGCCGTTAGCTGACGGCCGCCAGCTCTACGGTCCTCGTCGTGCTGAAGTGGACAGGTGAATCCCCTCCCCTCTTCCTCCCCCTTCCCCTCCCAGC
>NW_028136924.1:90000-107500 GCF_965140915.1 Aythya marila | reverse complement strand
ACGGACGCCTTCGGCCGCCGGCGGACCGCCCGCCGGCTTCTGGCCGCTCCCTCTCTCCACAGCTCTGAGCTCGCGGCTCGCTGCTGCTTCTCCGGCGACTCGCACGCGCGAGACCGCTTCTCGCTCGCCGGCGGGGAGGGTAGCTGGCTCGGCAAACCGCTAGCGGCTACCGCTCCGCACAACCCACGCCCGAGCCGACGCCACCGCCGACGCCGCGCGCCCCCTTCTCGCGCGCCGGCTCTCCAAGCCCCAAGCGCTCGCTCGGCACCGCTGGCGGAGCAGAGTCCTCACTCTCTCCTATAGACGGACACAAAAGTCATCGCCTCACAAGCGCCGCACGTCCTTTTCCAGCCTACCGCGGCGAGGCAGCCGAGCGCAACCGACTTTTACCTCGACCTAACTGGAGGCACAGAGAAACAGCGACGCCTACCACCCCTTCCGAGCCGTGGCACGACCTGCTAGTCTACCTCCAGCCCCACGGCGGCCTTCCAAGTCCCGTCGGACACGCGGTAGACCTGGCCGCCGTTCCCTCCGCCCGACCGGCGGCTATTTCCTCCGCGCGGGTAGACCTGGCAACCTCAGGGGGACCCCCCGGCCGGGAACCGACGGCGCCGGCCCGCCTTCCTTCGCTTTTCCCACGGGCCCTTCCGGCACTTTTCCAGCCTTTTCGGGCTTTTTCGCACCTTTCCGGGAATTTCCGACGCTTTCCGCGCCATCGGACCCGCTCGGGAACCGCTCGACCGACCCGCGGACGTGCGCCTTCGCAAACGCGCGCGCGCGCGCGCTCCCGTCGCTGCCGGGCAGACCCCGACGCCGTTCTCGCGGCCGGACCTGCAGCGACCCCTACAGGTCGCCGCCGGCTAAGCAAACATGGCGACCGCGGCAGGGTAGACCTGGCGGCCGCAGGAAGCTACGGGGAGACCAGGCGGCCGCGGGACGACGCGGGGACACCAGGCGGCCGCGGCAGGATCGGCAGACGAGGCGACGGGGGGATGCGGTAGACCTGGCAACCTCGGCGGGACGCGGGGAGACCTGGCGGCCGCAGGAGGGCACCGGGACACCTGGCGGCCGCAGGACGACACGGGGAGACGTGGCGGCAACGGGGGGCACACGGTAGACCTGGCAACCTCAGGGGGACACGGGGAGTCCCGCCGGCCGGGAACCGACAGCGCCGGCCCGCCTTCCTTCGCTTTTCCCACGGGCCCTTCCGGCACTTTTCGCACCTTTCCGGGAATTTCCGACGCTTTCCGCGCCATCGGACCCGCTCGGGAACCGCTCGACCGACCCGCGGACGGGAGCCCTCGCAAACGCGCTCGCGCCCGCGCGCCCGTCGCTGCCGGGCAGACCCCGACGCCGTTCTCGCGGCCGGACCTGCAGCGACCCCTACAGGTCGCCGCCGGCTAAGCAAACATGGCGACCGCGCCCGGGTAGACCTGGCGGCTGCTGTCCGCAGCGCTTAGACGAGGCGCCCGCGGCGCCCCGAGGCGGGGAACACCTGCCGGCCGGGAACCAACCCCGCCGTCCTTTCCCTAGCAGGGCTCTGCCTTGCCTTGCTCGGCTTTCAACCGCATTGCTCTGCTCTCCTGTGCCGTGCTAGGCTTCTCTCGGAGACCGTCCCGCGGCTTTTGATGCCGAGTCGATCGCTATCATTACGAACGCATAAACCGTCAGACACAGAACTTGGCCTCCCCGCAGCCCAGCGACCGTTCCCTCGGAACTGGCACGAGGGGGCAGCAGGCCTGCACACCCAGCACGGTCTTTTCTGGGAGTAACAACATGATTCCCACAACTACGCTGGAAGAAAGGCAACAATAAAGAAATAAACAGATAAAGCAAGACATGGTTCTTGCCCAACGTCACGGTGGACCAGGAGATGTGAAGGAGGCTGGGGAGAGGGCGATCAGGGTACAGCCACTGTCCAAGTCCGGCTGCCACCTGCACACAACATGAGAGCCCTCCGGTCTCCCCCCAACAGGCACTTGGAACCCAAAGGAGGGCTGGTCGCCAGCTCGCTACGTTTGCTTTGCTTCTCTTTGTTTTGCCTTACTCCGCTTTGCTTTGCTCTTGCTGGCACGGTTTTGCTTTTCCATACCTCCTTTCCTCTGCTGTTCTTGCCCCTGCTTTGCCTCAGAGTGTTTTGCTCTTTCTCTCCTGAAAATACTTTGCATTTCCTTGTGCTACGTTCCCTTGCTCTGCTTTGACTTGCTCAGCTTTCCCTTCCCTGGCCATGCTTTCCTTGGTTTAGCTTTGCTTTATAGACCTGGCACTGCATTGCTTTTCCTACCCGTGCTGTGCTTTGCCTTGCCTCGCCTCAAACTGCTTTGCTGTCCTTTGCTTGCTTTGTCTTCCCTCGTTATGCTTTGCTTTACCTGGTGTTACTTTCCTTTGCTCAGCTTTGCCTTCCCTGGCCGTGCTTTGTTTTGCTTTACGGGGCCACGCTTGCCTTTGTTTAGCTTTGCTCTGCTCTGCTTTGCCTTGCTATGTTTTGCCTTTTCTGGACATGCTTTGCATCTATTTTTTTTATTATTATTATTATTTATTCTTTTTTTTTTTTTTTCCTTTAACTGTTCATTGCATTCTTTTGTTTTCCTTTTGGACCTATCTGATGTGTTTTTACAGGCCGTGCTTTCCTTTTCCAGGCCCTGGTTGTCACTGCTTTTCCTTATGCCGCTCGGTCTTTTCCTTAGCAGGGTTTTACTCTGTCTTGCTCAGCTTTTATCCGCATTGCTCTGCTGTCCTGTGCTGTGCTAGGTTTCTTTTGGAGACTATCCCACTGGTTTTACTGGGCTAGCCGCAAGCTCCTTACGTTTGCTTTGCTTCTTTTTGTTTTGCCTTACTCCGCTTTGCTTTGCTCTTCGTGGCACAGTTTTGCTTTCCCATGCCTCCTTTCCTCTGCTGTTCTTGCCCCATCTTTGCCTCAGACTGCTTTGCTTTTGCTTTCCTGAAAATGCTTTGTTTTTCCTTGTGCTACGTTCCCTTGCTCTGCTTTGACTTGCTCAGCTTTCCCTTCCCTGGCCATGCTTTCCTTGGTTTAGCTTTGCTTTATAGACCTGGCACTGCTTTGCTCTTCCTACCCGTGCTGTGCTTTGCCTTGCCTCAAACTGCTTTGCTTTCCTTTGTTTGCTTTGTCTTCCCTGGTTATGCTTTGCTTTTCCTTTTGCTACTTTCCTTTGCTCAGCTTTGCCTTTCTTGGCCGTGCTTTGTTTTGCTTTACGGGGCCACGCTTGCCTTTTTTTACCTTTGCCTTGCTCTCTTTTGCCTCGCCTGCTCCTGCTCTCGTTTCCATTTTCAGGCCATGCTTACCTTTGTTTTTCTTTACTTTGTATTCCTGGCATTGCTTTGCTTTTCCTTTTGCTACTTTCTTGTGTTCTGCTTTGCCTTGCCTGGCCATGTTTTCCTTTGCTTTGCTTTGTATTCCAGGCATTGCTTTGCTTTTCCTTCTCTGCTCTGCTTAGCTTCTCTTAACCCTGCTCTGATTTGCCTTACCTTGAACTTTTTCGCTTTGTTGTGGTTTTATTTATTTTTTGATTGTTTGTTTGTTTTTATTTTTTTTTTTCATTAATATTTCTTTTCTTTCTCTTTACCAGCACTGCTTTGCATTTCCTGGTACTACTTTCCTTTGCTCTGCTTTGCCTTCCTGTGCTTTGCCTTCCCTGGCCTTGCTTTGTTTTGCTTTATCAGGCCATGCTTTCCTTGGTTTACCTTTGGTTTACAGACCTGGCACTGCATTGCTTTTCCAAACCATGCTGTGCTTTGCCTTGCCTCAAAGTGCTTTGCTGTCCTTTGCTTGCTTTGTCTTCCCTCGTTATGCTTTGCTTTACCTGGTGTTACTTTCCTTTGCTCAGCTTTGCCCTCCCTGGCCTTGCTTTTTTTTTTTTTTTTGCTTTACGGGGCCATGTTTTCCTTTGTTTACCTTTGCTTTCCTCTACTTTGTTCTGCTATGCTATGCCTTTCCTGGTCATGCTTTGCATTTTTTTATTCTTATTCTTATTATTATTTTTTATTTATTTGATGTTCATTCCATGCTTTATATTTTCCTTTTATATCTTTTTCTTGTGTTTTCTCTGGCCGTGCTTTGCTTTTCCAGGCCCTGGTTGTCACTGCTTTTCCCTATGCCTAGCAGGGCTTTTCCTTGTCTCGCTCAGCTTTCATCCACATTGCTCTGCTCTCCTGTGCCGTGCTAGGCTTCCTTTGGAGACCGTCTCACTGATTTTGCTGCTGAGTCGAATGGTAAATTTCTGAACGCATAAACCGTCAGACACAGAACTTGGCCTCCCCGCAGCCCAGCCACTGTCCCCTCGGAACTGGAGGCCGGGTGCAGCAGGCCTGGCCGCCCGACATGGTCCATTCTTTGTTCCTAGCCATGCGGCGAGCCGCCAGGGGACCCCTAACTTCTACTCGTGTGGTGATAGTGTTCAGTGAGAATTTCAACGAGAATAAGTAACTACATGATTCCCACAACTACGGTGGAAGAAATCCACAACAAACAACAACAAAATGTATATAGATATATAAAACCAGCTAAAGCAAGACATGGTTCTTGCCGGCTGTCACAGTGGACTAGGAGCTGTGAAGAAGGCTGAGGAGTGGGCGATCAGGGTCCAGCCACTGTCCAAGTCCGGCTGCCACCTGTACACAACATGGAGGCCCTCCGGTCTCCCCCACAGACACTTGGAACCCAAAGGAGGGCTGGCCACCAGCTCGCTACGTTCGCTTTGCTTCTCTTTGTTTTGCCTCGCTCCGCTTTGCTTTGCTCTTGCTGGCACAGTTTTGCTTTTCCATACCTCCTTTCCTCTGCTGTTCTTGCCCCGGCTTTGCTTTGCTTTGCCTCAGATTCTTTTGCTGTTTCTTTCCTGGCAATGCTTTGCTTTTCCTTGTGCTACGTTCCCTTGCTCTGCTTTGCCTTGCTAAGTTTTGCCTTTTCTGGACATGTTTTGCTTTTTTTTTTTTTTTTTTTTTTTTTTTTTTTTTTTTTTTAAGTGTTCATTGCATTCTTTTGTTTTCCTTTTGGACCTATCTGATGTGTTTTTAGAGGCCGTGCTTTGCTTTTCCAGGCCCTGGTTGTCACTGCTTTTCCTTATGCCGCTAGGTCTTTTCCATAGCAGGGCTTTGCTTTGTCTTGCTCAGCTTTCATCCGCATTGCTCCGCTCTCCTGTGCCGTGCTAGGCTTCCTTTGAAGACCGTCTCACTGATTTTGCTGCTGAGTCGATTGGTAAATTTATGAACGCATAAACCGTCAGACACAGAACTTGGCCTCCCCGCAGCCCAGCCACTGTCCCCTCGGAACCGGCGCGTGGGGGCAGCAGGCCTGGCCGCCCGACATGGTCCATACTTTGTCCCTAGCCATGCGGCGAGCTGGCTTGGGTGGGCCACACTGCTAGTTGTGTGTGTGAGGTTCTCAAAACAGTAAGGAACTACGTGATTCCCACAAGTACGGTGGTAGAAATCCACAACAAACAACAACAAAATGTATATATATATATATATATATAAAACCAGCTAAAGCAAGACATGGTTCTTGCCGGGTGTCACAGTGGACTAGGAGCTGTGAAGAAGGCTGAGGAGTGGGCGATCAGGGTACAACCACTGTCCAAGTCTGGC
Source organism: Aythya marila (assembly GCF_965140915.1). Taxonomy (NCBI): domain Eukaryota; kingdom Metazoa; phylum Chordata; class Aves; order Anseriformes; family Anatidae; genus Aythya; species Aythya marila. The sequence continues at coordinate 101,899 of NW_028136924.1, read as the reverse complement.
TGCCACCTGCACACAAAATGGAGCCCTCCGATCTCTCCCCCACAGACACTTGGAACCCAAAGGAGGGCTGGCCGCCAGCTCGCTACGTTTGCTTTGCTTCTCTTTGTTTTGCCTTGCTCCGCTTTGCTTTGCTCTTGCTGGCACGGTTTTGCTTTTCCATACCTCCTTTCCTCTGCTGTTCTTGCCCCTGCTTTGCCTCAGAGTGTTTTGCTCTTTCTCTCCTGAAAATACTTTGCATTTCCTTGTGCTACGTTCCCTTGCTCTGCTTTGACTTGCTCAGCTTTCCCTTCCCTGGCCATGCTTTCCTTGGTTTAGCTTTGCTTTATAGACCTGGCACTGCATTGCTTTTCCTACCCGTGCTGTGCTTTGCCTTGCCTCGCCTCAAACTGCTTTGCTGTCCTTTGCTTGCTTTGTCTTCCCTCGTTATGCTTTGCTTTACCTGGTGTTACTTTCCTTTGCTCAGCTTTGCCTTCCCTGGCCGTGCTTTGTTTTGCTTTACGGGGCCACGCTTGCCTTTGTTTAGCTTTGCTCTGCTCTGCTTTGCCTTGCTATGTTTTGCCTTTTCTGGACATGCTTTGCATCTATTTTTTTTATTATTATTATTATTTATTCTTTTTTTTTTTTTTTCCTTTAACTGTTCATTGCAATCTTTTGTTTTCCTTTTGGACCTATCTGATGTGTTTTTACAGGCCGTGCTTTCCTTTTCCAGGCCCTGGTTGTCACTGCTTTTCCTTATGCCGCTCGGTCTTTTCCTTAGCAGGGTTTTACTCTGTCTTGCTCAGCTTTTATCCGCATTGCTCTGCTGTCCTGTGCTGTGCTAGGTTTCTTTTGGAGACTATCCCACTGGTTTTACTGGGCTAGCCGCAAGCTCCTTACGTTTGCTTTGCTTCTTTTTGTTTTGCCTTACTCCGCTTTGCTTTGCTCTTCGTGGCACAGTTTTGCTTTCCCATGCCTCCTTTCCTCTGCTGTTCTTGCCCCATCTTTGCCTCAGACTGCTTTGCTTTTGCTTTCCTGAAAATGCGTTGCTTTTCCTTGTGCTACGTTCCCTTGCTCTGCTTTGACTTGCTCAGCTTTCCCTTCCCTGGCCATGCTTTCCTTGGTTTAGCTTTGCTTTATAGACCTGGCACTGCTTTGCTCTTCCTACCCGTGCTGTGCTTTGCCTTGCCTCAAACTGCTTTGCTTTCCTTTGTTTGCTTTGTCTTCCCTGGTTATGCTTTGCTTTTCCTTTTGCTACTTTCCTTTGCTCAGCTTTGCCTTTCTTGGCCGTGCTTTGTTTTGCTTTACGGGGCCACGCTTGCCTTTTTTTACCTTTGCCTTGCTCTCTTTTGCCTCGCCTGCTCCTGCTCTCATTTCCATTTTCAGGCCATGCTTACCTTTGTTTTTCTTTACTTTGTATTCCTGGCATTGCTTTGCTTTTCCTTTTGCTACTTTCTTGTGTTCTGCTTTGCCTTGCCTGGCCATGTTTTCCTTTGCCTAGCTTTGTATTCCAGGCATTGCTTTGCTTTTCCTTCTCTGCTCTGCTTAGCTTCTCTTAACCCTGCTCTGATTTGCCTTACCTTGAACTTTTTCGCTTTGTTGTGGTTTTATTTATTTTTTGATTGTTTGTTTGTTTTTATTTTTTTTTTCATTAATATTTCTTTTCTTTCTCTTTACCAGCACTGCTTTGCATTTCCTGGTACTACTTTCCTTTGTTCTGCTTTGCCTTCCTGTGCTTTGCCTTCCCTGGCCTTGCTTTGTTTTGCTTTATCAGGCCATGCTTTCCTTGGTTTACCTTTGGTTTACAGACCTGGCACTGCATTGCTTTTCCAAACCATGCTGTGCTTTGCCTTGCCTCAAAGTGCTTTGCTGTCCTTTGCTTGCTTTGTCTTCCCTCGTTATGCTTTGCTTTACCTGGTGTTACTTTCCTTTGCTCAGCTTTGCCCTCCCTGGCCTTGCTTTTTTTTTTTTTTTTGCTTTACGGGGCCATGCTTTCCTTTGTTTACCTTTGCTTTCGTCTACTTTGTTCTGCTATGCTATGCCTTTCCTGGTCATGCTTTGCATTTTTTTATTATTATTATTTTTTATTTATTTATTTGATGTTCATTCCATGCTTTATATTTTCCTTTTATATCTTTTTCTTGTGTTTTCTCTGGCCGTGCTTTGCTTTTCCAGGCCCTGGTTGTCACTGCTTTTCCTTATGCCGCTAGGTCTTTTCCCTAGCAGGGCTTTGCTTTGTCTTGCTCAGCTTTCATCCGCATTGCTCTGCTCTCCTGTGCCGTGCTAGGCTTCCTTTGGAGACCGTCTCACTGATTTTGCTGCTGAGTCGAATGGTAAATTTCTGAACGCATAAACCGTCAGACACAGAACTTGGCATCCCCGCAGCCCAGCCACTGTCCCCTCGGAACTGGAGGCCGGGTGCAGCAGGCCTGGCCGCCCGACATGGTCCATTCTTTGTTCCTAGCCATGCGGCGAGCCGCCAGGGGACCCCTAACTTCTACTCGTGTGGTGATAGTGTTCAGTGAGAATTTCAACGAGAATAAGTAACTACATGATTCCCACAACTACGGTGGAAGAAATCCACAACAAACAACAACAAAATGTATATAGATATATAAAACCAGCTAAAGCAAGACATGGTTCTTGCCGGCTGTCACAGTGGACTAGGAGCTGTGAAGAAGGCTGAGGAGGGGGCGATCAGGGTCCAGCCACTGTCCAAGTCCGGCTGCCACCTGTACACCAAATGGAGGCCCTCCGGTCTCCCCCACAGACACTTGGCACCCAAAGGAGGGCTGGCCACCAGCTCGCTACGTTCGCTTTGCTTCTCTTTGTTTTGCCTTGCTCCGCTTTGCTTTGCTCTTGCTGGCACAGTTTTGCTTTTCCCTACCTCCTTTCCTCTGCTGTTCTTGGCCCTGCTTTGCCTCAGAGTGTTTTGCTCTTTCTCTCCTGAAAATACTTTACATTTCCTTGTGCTACTTTCCTTTGCTTTGCTTTTCCTTGCTCTGCTTTCCCTTCCCTGGCCATGCTTTCCTTGGTTTAGCTCTGCTTTATAGACCTGGCACTGCTTTGCTTTTCCTACCCGTGCTGTGCTTTGCCTTGCCTCGCCTCAAACTGCTTTGCTGTCCTTTGCTTGCTTTGTCTTCCCTGGTTATGCTTTGCTTTTCCTGGTGCTACTTTCCTTTGCTCAGCTTTGCCTTCCCTGGCCGTGCTTTGTTTTGCTTTACGGGGCTATGCTTGCCTTTTTTCACCTTTGCCTTGCTCTCTTTTGCCTCACCTGCTCCTGCTCTCACTTCCAGTTTCCGGCCATGCTTACCTTTGTTTTGCTTTACTTTGTATTCTTGGCACTGCTTTGCTTTTACTTTTGCTACTTTCTTTTGTTCTGCTTTGCCTTGCCTGGCCATGCTTTGCTTTGCTTTGCTTTTCCTTGCTTTGTATTCCTGACATTGCTTTGCTTTTCCTTCTCTGCTCTGCTTAGCTTCTCTTAACCCTGCTCTGATTTGCCTTACCTCAAACTTTTTCGCTTTGTTGTGCTTTTTATTGCTGTTTTATTTTTTTTTGTTGTTCGTTTTTTATTTATTTATTTATTTATTTATTTTCACTTCTTTCTCTTTCCTGGCACTGCTTTGCTTTTCCTGGTGCTACTTTCCTTTGCTCAGCTTTGCCTTCCCTCGCCGTGCTTTGTTTTGCTTTATGGGGCCATGCTTGCCTTTGTTTAGCTTCGCTCTGCTCTGCTTTGCCTTGCTATGTTTTGCCTTTTCTGGACATGCTTTGCATCTATTTTTTTTATTATTATTATTATTTATTCTTTTTTTTTTTTTTTTTCCTTTAAATGTTCATTGCATTCTTTTGTTTTCCTTTTGGACCTATCTGATGTGTTTTTACAGGCCGTGCTTTCCTTTTCCAGGCCCTGGTTGTCACTGCTTTTCCTTATGCCGCTCGGTCTTTTCCTTAGCAGGGTTTTACTCTGTCTTGCTCAGCTTTTATCCGCATTGCTCTGCTCTCCTGTGCTGTGCTAGGTTTCTTTTGGAGACTGTCCCACTGGTTTTACTGGGCTAGCCGCAAGCTCCTTACGTTTGCTTTGCTTCTTTTTGTTTTGCCTTACTCCGCTTTGCTTTGCTCTTGCTGGCACAGTTTTGTTTTCCCATATCTCCTTTCCTCTGCTGTTCTTGCCCCAGCTTTGCCTCAGACTGCTTTGCTTTTGCTTTCCTGAAAATGCTTTGTTTTTCCTTGTGCTACGTTCCCTTGCTCTGCTTTGACTTGCTCAGCTTTCCCTTCCCTGGCCATGCTTTCCTTGGTTTAGCTCTGCTTTATAGACCTGGCACTGCTTTGCTTTTCCTACCCGTGCTGTGCTTTGCCTTGCCTCGCCTCAAAGTGCTTTGCTTTCCTTTGTTTGCTTTGTCTTCCCTGGTTATGCTTTGCTTCTCCTGGTGCTACTTTCCTTTGCTCAGCTTTGCCTTCCTTGGCCGTGCTTTGTATTGCTTTACGGGGCCATGCTTGCCTTTTTTTACCTTTGCCTTGCTCTCTTTTGCCTCGCCTGCTCCTGCTCTCACTTCCAGTTTCTGGTCATGCTTACCTTTGTTTCGCTTTACTTTGTATTCCTGGCACTGCTTTGCTTTTCCTTTTGCTACTTTCTTTTGTTCTGCTTTGCCTTGCCTGGCCATGCTTTGCTTTGCCTTGCTTTGTATTCCTGGCATTGCTTTGCTTTTCCTTCTCTGCTCTGCTTAGCTTCTCTTCACCCTGCTCTGATTTGCCTTACCTCAAACTTTTTCGCTTTGTTGTGCTTTTTATTGGTGTTTTTTTTTTTTTTTTGTTCTTTTTCTATTTATTTATTTACTTTGACTTCTTTCTCTTTCCTGGCACTGCTTTGCTTTTCCTGGTGCTACTTTCCTTTGCTCAGCTTTGCCTTCCCTGGCCGTGCTTTGTTTTGCTTTATAGGGCCATGCTTGCCTTTGTTTAGCTTCGCTCTGCTCTGCTTTGCCTTGCTATGTTTTGCCTTTTCTGGACATGCTTTGCATCTTTTTTTTTTATTGTTATTATTATTTTTTTATTTATTTTTCTTTAAATGATCATTACATTCTTTTGTTTTCCTTTTGGACCTATCTGATGTGTTTTTACAGGCCGTGCTTTCCTTTTCCAGGCCCTGGTTGTCACTGCTTTTCCCTATGCCTAGCAGGGCTTTTCCTTAGCAGGGTTTTACTCTGTCTTGCTCAGCTTTTATCCGCATTGCCCTGCTGTCCTGTGTTGTGCTAGGTTTCTTTTGGAGACTGTCCCACTGGTTTTACTGAGCTAGCCGCAAGCTCCTTACGTTTGCTTTGCTTCTCTCTGTTTTGCCTTGCTCCGCTTTGCTTTGCTCTTGCTGGCACAGTTTTGCTTTCCCATACCTCCTTTCCTCTGCTGTTCTTGCCCCAGCTTTGCCTCAGACTGTTTTGCTTTTGCTTTCCTGAAAATGCTTTGCTTTTCCTTGTGCTACGTTCCTTTGCTCTGCTTTGACTTGCTCAGCTTTCCCTTCCCTGGCCACGCTTTCCTTGGTTTAGCTCTGCTTTATAGACCTGGCACTGCTCTGCCTTTCCTACCCGTGCTGTGCTTTGCCTTGCCTCAAAGTGCTTTGCTTTCCTTTGCTTGCTTTGCATTTCCTGGTTATGCTTTGCTTCTCCTGGTGCTACTTTCCTTTGCTCTGCTTTGCCTTCCCTGGCCTTGCTTTCGTTTGCTGTTTCAGGCCATTTTTTCCTTTCTTTAGCTTTGCTTTGCTCTGCTTTGCTTTGCTTTGCTTTGCCTTTCATCTTTTATTCTTTTTTTTTTTTTTTTTTTAATTTATTTTTTTTTTCATATTCCTTGCATGATTTGTTTTCCTTTTGGACCTATCTGATGTGTTTTTACTGGCCGTGCTTTGCTTTTCCAGGCCCTGGTTGTCACTGCTTTTCCCTATGCCTAGCAGGGCTTTTCCTTGTCTCGCTCAGCTTTCATCCACATTGCTCTGCTCTCCTGTGCCGTGCTAGGCTTCCTTTGGAGACCGTCTCACTGATTTTGCTGCTGAGTCGATTGGCAAATTTATGAACGCATAAACCGTCAGACACAGAACTTGGCCTCCCCGCAGCCCAGCCACTGTCCCCTCCGAACCGGCGCGTGGGGGCAGCAGGCCTGGCCGCCCGACATGGTCCATTCTTTGTCCCCAGCCACGCGGCGAGCTGGCTTGGGTGGGCCACACTGCTAGTTGTGTGTGTGAGGTTCTCAAAGACAGTAAGGAACTACACGATTCCCACAACTACGGTGGAAGAAATCCACCACAAGAACAACAACAACAACAAAATAGATAGAGATATATAAAACGTCACGGTGGACTAGGAGATGTGAAGGAGGCTGGGGAGAGAGCTGTCAGGGTACAGCCACTGTCCGAGTCTGGCTGCCACCTGTACACAACATGGAGCCCTCCGGTCTCCCCCCCACAGACACTTGGAACCCAAAGGAGGGCTGGCCGCCAGCTCGCTACATTCACTCTGCTTCTCTTTGTTTTGCCTTGGTCTGCTTTGCTTTGCTCTTGCTGGCACAGTTTTGCTTTTCCATACCTCCTTTCCTCTGCTGTTATTGCCTCAGATTGCTTTGCTTTTTCTCTCCTGGAAATGCTGTGTTGTTCCTTGTGCTACTTTGCTTTGCTTTGCTTTGCTTTGCTTTGCTTTGCTTTGTTTTGCTTTTTCTTTCCTGAGCCTGCTACGTTTTTACTTGTGCGGTCATGCTTTATTTTTTATTTCTTTGCTTCGTATTCCTGTCAGTGCTTTGCTTTCCCTTCTCTGCTCTTCTGGACCTTTCTTAGCCTCGCTGTGCTTTGCTTTGCCTCAAAGTGCTTTCTTTCCTTGGCTTTCCCTTTCGTGGCACCGCTTTGTTTTTCCCTGTGCTCCTTTCCTTAGCTTTGCTGTCTTTATGAATGCATAAAGAAGTTCATGAAACTTGTTTCTGAACACACAGAAAAGTTAGCCGGCCCGCAGCCCGGCAGCTGTCCCCTCGCAGCTGGCGGGCAGGGACAGGGATCTGGCTACCGGGCCAGGTCTATTCTGTTGCCCACCGTTGTCCGGAGAGCCAGCAGGTGGGCTCCGTTGCTATTCGTCTGGGGAGGGGTGTGGGTTGAGAACAACAATCAATAACTACTCGATTCCTAAAACGAAAGGGGGAAACAGACGGAGAAGACTATTATTATTCCTACTTCTACTATTTGTATTACGTTTTAATGATATTTATTTCTATTACTATTTAATACTTTTATTTCTAATAACTTTTTAGTAGTATATAATAATAGCATTATTATTGTTATTATTATTATTATTATTATTAATAATAATAATAATAATAATAATAATAATAATAATAATAATAATAATAATAATTTATATAATGATAAGCAGCTAAAGCAAAGCAGCCAGGCAGCCAGCCAAACTGAGTGGCACAGGTGGGGAGCCGTTCGCGGCCGAGCAGGAGCCTCTGATGTCAGAGCGAGAGCGAGAGGCGGCCCGAGGCAACCGGGGGCCGCTGCCACACCCTGGCCTTCTCAAACGCCCAGCTCCCCGTAAGCCAGCAACGGGCCCCTTTTCCTCTGGGGTGGGTGGGGGGTGCGATTTCGACTGACGCTAAGTTAACTCCGCATTTTGTTTTGGCAGCACCGTTTTGCTTTGCTTTGTGCTTTCCCTGGCCCTGCGTTGCTTCGCTTCGCTTTGTATTCAAGGCACTGCTTCGCTTTTCCTGGCCCTGTTTTACTTTGGATTTTCTCTTCCTGACCGTGCTTTGCTTTTCCTGGCCTCGCTTTGTTGCGTTTTGCTTGACTTTGTATTCGTGACACCGCTTTTCTTTCCCTGGACCTCCTTTGCTTTGGTTTTTCTCGCCCTTCTTTGCTTTGCTTTTGCTGGTCCTGCCTCGCTTTGTTTTGCTTGACGTTGTATTCAAGACACCGCTTTTCTTTTCCTGGACCTCTTTTGCTTTGGTTTTTCTCGCCTTTCTTTGTTTTGCTTTTGCTGGCCCTGCCTCGCTTTGTTTTGCTTGACGTTGTATTCAAGATACCGCTTTTCTTTCCCCCACCCCCCAGGAAATCCTTAGCTTAGGTTTTTTTTGTTTGTTTGTTTGTTTTTCCCCACCCTTCTTTGTTTTGCTTTTGCTGGCCCTGCCTCGCTTTGCTTTGCTTTACTTTGTATTCGTGACACCACTTTTCTTTTCCTGGACCTCTTCTGCTTTGGTTTTTCTTGCCCTGCTTGGCTTTGCTTTTCCTTTTGCCTCTTTCTTTTCCCTAGCAGGGCTTTGCTTTGTCTCGCTCTGCTTTGCGTTGCATTGCTCAGCTCTGCTTTGCCGTGCTAGGTAGGCTTCTTTTGCAGACCGTCGCACCGATTTGGGCGACGAGTCGATCGGTGTATTTATGAACGCATAAAGCCTCAGGCGCACACCGTGGCCTCCCTCCCCGCAGCCCGACGACTGTCCCCCGGGAGCTGGAGGGTGGCGACAGGAAGCCTGGCCACCCACCCAGCATGGTCTATTCCTCATCCCCCGCCGTCCGGCGAGCCGCCAGGTGGGTCCCGCTGCTGCTGTTCGTCTGGGGACGGGCTTGGGTGAGGTTTTTTAGGACGATAAGCGACATTACACGATTCCCAATGATTTGGGTTCGTTTTGCTTTGCTTTCCTTTTCCTCGCTTTACTTATCGTCGCTCTTCCCCGCTTTGCTTTTCCCGCACCTGCTTCGACATGCTTTCCTTAGAGCTGCATCTTTCTGGGGGGTTTTGGTTTGTATTCCCGGCACCGATTTCCTTTTCTTTGCTCTGCTTTGCCGTTCCTACTCCGCTTTGTTTTTTGCTCTTTTGATGCGTTTACACACACAGGAACGCTGGGTCACCTACTTCGGCCTCCCCACAGCCCGCCAACCGTCCCTTCGCAGCTGGCAGGTGGGGGTGCGGGGGTCGGCCACCCAGCCAAGTCTATTCCAGGACCCCCGCTGACTGGGGAGCCGCCACCTGAGCTCAACTGCCGTTTGCCTGAGGTGGCTGGGGGAGGGGGGGGGGGGGGAGGGGGGCGTGAGGGGGAGCTGAGGACTAGGGGGGTGGGGGAGGTTTTGAAAGACGGTAAGGAATGACACGATTCCTGAAGCTACAGCGGAAAACAGGCAACAGAACTAACTAATAATAAACGTAAAGATAAGAGTAGTTATTTTGCAAAGCGGCTAAAGCAAAGCGGCCAGGCAGTCAGCCGCACTGAGCGGCACAGGTGGCGAGCCTCTGGCGGCCGAGCAAGAGCCTCTGACGTCAGAGCGAGCTGCGGCCCGAAGCAGCCGGGGTCCGGGGCCGCGCCCTCGCCTTCCCGACCGGCGCCGGCGCCCCGCCCCGCCCCGTCCACTGCAAAGGCTGCAAAGGGCGGAGGAGAGGGAGGGAGGGAGGGAGAAGTGGGGAGGGGGCGGAGGCGGCCATTGAAGTGCGTAGACGGCCGCTGTCAGATGCAGGCCGCCACGTCTACCCGTCCCTCCCACCCTCCGGGCCCCGTGGAGCCACCAGGTCTACTTCTCCCTCCTCCCCGCTCTCTCCCCCGCCCCCTCCCGCCTCGTGGAGCCACCAGGTCTACTTCTCCCTCCTCCTCCCCGCTCTCTCCCCCCCGCCCCCTCCCGCCCCGTGGAGCCACCAGGTCTACTTCTCCCTCCTCCTCCCCGCTCTCCCCCCGCCCCCTCCCGCCCCGTGGAGCCACCAGGTCTACTTCTCCCTCCTCCCCGCTCTCTCCCCCGCCCCCTCCCGCCTCGTGGAGCCACCAGGTCTACTTCTCCCTCCTCCTCCCCGCTCTCTCCCCCCCGCCCCCTCCCGCCCCGTGGAGCCACCAGGTCTACTTCTCCCTCCTCCTCCCCGCTCTCCCCCCGCCCCCTCCCGCCCCGTGGAGCCACCAGGTCTACTTCTCCCTCCTCCTCCCCGCTCTCCCCCCCGCCCCCTCCCGCCCCGTGGAGCCACCAGGTCTACTTCTCCCTCCTCCTCCCCGCTCTGTCCCCCCGCCCCCTCCCGCCCCGTGGAGCCACCAGGTCTACTTCTCCCTCCTCCTCCCAGCTCTGTCCCCCCGCCCTCTCCCGCCTCGTGGAGCCGTCAGGTCTACCCCGCCGTCACGGCCACTGCTAGAGAGCGGCCCGGCTGCCTCGTCTACACGGCCACACGCACGCATGCACAGACGGGCGCGCGCCCGCACGCTTCCCTCCGGCGGCCCGCCAGGTCTATCCACACGCCTCTCGCGTGCAGGGGAACGGCTGGGAGGCGCCATTCATTCGAATCGTTCACGCTTTTAAAAAGAAAAAGGGGAAAAAGAAAAACAAACACAAGCAGCAGCAGCAGCAGCAGCAACAAGAAAGCACGGGTCCCGCTTGTCGGCGGGGAGACGAGAGGTCGTACAAAGCGTGCGGAGAAAGCGTTCGCTCTCAGACTCCGGCCGCCACGTCTACCCGCCGCCAGAGCCACTCGGAGCCCGCGGCAGACCGGCCGCCAGTTCCTCCCCTTTGCTTTGCTTTTGCCGGCCCTGCTTCGCTTTGCTTTTCGTGGAAGCGCTGAGTTTTGCTTGGCGTCGCGTTCGTGGCACTCGTTTGCTTTTCCTTCGTCTGCTCCGCCTCGCTCCGCTTTGCCGTTCCTCCTCCGCTTCGCTTTGCTTTTGCCGGCGCCGCTTGGCCTGGCTTTGGCTGGCAGCGCTCCGCCTTTCCGTTGCGCGCCTTCGCTTCGCCTCGTTTCGCACGGATCGCTGAGTGCAGTGACACACGCCCAGCCACGCAGAGTCGCACGGGTGGCTCGCAGGCGAGCCAGAGCCCCTGACGGCAGAGCGAGCGGCAGCCCGATGCAGCCAGGGGCCGCGCGCGGCCGCGCTCTCGGCTTCTCGAGCGGCGCCGGCTCCTCTTCCCCCCTCTCCCCCGCCCGTCGCGCCGCAGCCCCGCCGAGCCGTCGGGCGGGGGGGCGGCGGGAGGGGCAATCCTCCTAGCTCGTCGCCGGCCGCTCCGCTCCGCTCCGCTCGGCGGGAAGCCGGCGCCACACGTAGGCGAGAGGGGTCCGCATTATTCCGGGCACGGAGCTTCAAGCCGGCTGGTCGTCAGGCTCCCGCCGAGCCCGTGTCCCGGCCGGCGGGCAGCTAGATCGCGCGGGAGGGAGCAGAGCGACGAGCTCGCGCTCGCCTCCAGCGTTTTTCTCCCCGGGCGGGCCCCGTCCGGGGCCCCCGCGAAGGCGGGCAGGCGGGAGCTGCCTCGCCTCCTGCGACGCTCGGCTCCGCGGCCGGGGCGGATCGGGCTCGGAGTCGGTTTCGGGCTTGCGCTTCGGCTCGGGCTCGCGGGCTCGCGAGGGCAGAGGCTGTCCGCCGCCCGCAGCCCCGTCCGTCTACACGGCGCTTCCCCGCCTCGCGGCGATCTTGAGCTCTGCCCTGCTTCTCGGCCGGCTGCTGGGGAAGAGCGGCGTGGCAACGGGGAGAAGGGGGGAAGGGAGGGAACGAGAAGAGGTGTATTTGTGAATGAATGAATGAATGAATGAATGAAGGAAGGAACGAACGAACGAATGAATGAACGAACGAACGAATGAGTGCATGAGTGCATGAATGAGTGAGTGAATGAATCAAGGAATCGATGGATCGATCGTTCGGCCAACGAATCGATGAAGAAAGGAATGAGAAAGCAGAAGGGAAGCAAAAAGAAGGGCGGGGGAAGAAAGCGAAGGTCTCCAGAAAAGCGCGTAGGCAGCCGCCGTTAGCTGACGGCCGCCAGCTCTACGGTCCTCGTCGTGCTGAAGTGGACAGGTGAATCCCCTCCCCTCTTCCTCCCCCTTCCCCTCCCAGCCCCGATCCGCCAGGTGTAGCGTGGCGTCAAGGCGAGGAGCCGAAGCGGCACAGCGCGTTGGCGAGCAGGCGAGCCCGTGTGCCGGCTGTAAGCGGGACAGAGGCGCGAGCGTCCCTCGGACTG
>NW_028136924.1:60000-77500 GCF_965140915.1 Aythya marila | reverse complement strand
TCGCGGCTCGCTGCTGCTTCTCCGGCGACTCGCACGCGCGAGACCGCTTCTCGCTCGCCGGCGGGGAGGGTAGCTGGGTCGGCAAACCGCTAGCGGCTACCGCTCCGCACAACCCACGCCCGAGCCGACGCCACCGCCGACGCCGCGCGCCCCCTTCTCGCGCGCCGCCTCTCCAAGCCCCAAGCGCTCGCTCGGCACCGCTGGCGGAGCAGAGTCCTCACTCTCTCCTATAGACGGACAGAAAAGTCATCGCCTCACAAGCGCCGCACGTCCTTTTCCAGCCTACCGCGGCGAGGCAGCCGAGCGCAACCGACTTTTACCTCGACCTAACTGGAGGCACAGAGAAACAGCGACGCCTACCACCCCTTCCGAGCCGTGGCACGACCTGCTAGTCTACCTCCAGCCCCACGGCGGCCTTCCAAGTCCCGTCGGACACGCGGTAGACCTGGCCGCCGTTCCCTCCGCCCGACCGGCGGCTATTTCCTCCGCGCGGGTAGACCTGGCAACCTCAGGGGGACCCCCCGGCCGGGAACCGACGGCGCCGGCCCGCCTTCCTTCGCTTTTCCCGCGGGCCCTTCCGGCACTTTTCCAGCCTTTTCGGGCTTTTTCGCACCTTTCCGGGAATTTCCGACGCTTTCCGCGCCATCGGACCCGCTCGGGAACCGCTCGACCGACCCGCGGACGTGCGCCTTCGCAAACGCGCGCGCGCGCGCGCTCCCGTCGCTGCCGCGCAGACCCCGACGCCGTTCTCGCGGCCGGACCTGCAGCGACCCCTACAGGTCGCCGCCGGCTAAGCAAACATGGCGACCGCGGCAGGGTAGACCTGGCGGCCGCAGGAAGCTACGGGGAGACCAGGCGGCCGCGGGACGACGCGGGGACACCAGGCGGCCGCGGCAGGATCGGCAGACGAGGCGACGGGGGGATGCGGTAGACCTGGCAACCTCGGCGGGACGCGGGGAGACCTGGCGGCCGCAGGAGGGCACCGGGACACCTGGCGGCCGCAGGACGACACGGGGAGACGTGGCGGCAACGGGGGGCACACGGTAGACCTGGCAACCTCAGGGGGACACGGGGAGACGTGGCGGCAACGGGGGGCACACGGTAGACCTGGCAACCTCAGGGGGACACGGGGAGACCCGCCGGCCGGGAACCGACAGCGCCGGCCCGCCTTCCTTCGCTTTTCCCACGGGCCCTTCCGGCACTTTTCGCACCTTTCCGGGAATTTCCGACGCTTTCCGCGCCATCGGACCCGCTCGGGAACCGCTCGACCGACCCGCGGACGGGAGCCCTCGCAAACGCGCTCGCGCCCGCGCTCCCGTCGCTGCCGGGCAGACCCCGACGCCGTTCTCGCGGCCGGACCTGCAGCGACCCCTACAGGTCGCCGCCGGCTAAGCAAACATGGCGACCGCGCCCGGGTAGACCTGGCGGCTGCTGTCCGCAGCGCTTAGACGAGGCGCCCGCGGCGCCCCGAGGTGGGGAACACCTGCCGGCCGGGAACCAACCCCGCCGTCGTTTCCCTAGCAGGGCTCTGCCTTGCCTTGCTCGGCTTTCATCCGCATTGCTCTGCTCTCCTGTGCCGTGCTGGGCTCCTCTCGGAGACCGTCCCGCGGGTTTTGATGCCGAGTCGATCGCTATAATTACGAACGCATAAACCGTCAGACACAGAACTTGGCCTCCCCGCAGCCCAGCGACCGTTCCCTCGGAACTGGCACGAGGGGGCAGCAGGCCTGCACACCCAGCACGGTCTTTTCTGTAAGTAACAACACGATTCCCACAACTACGCTGGAAGAAAGGCAACAATAAAGAAATAAACAGATAAAGCAAGACATGGTTCTTGCCCAACGTCACGGTGGACCAGGAGATGTGAAGGAGGCTGGGGAGTGGGCGATCAGGGTACAGCCACTGCCCAAGTCCGGCTGCCACCTGCACACAACATGAGAGCCCTCCGGTCTCCCCCCAACAGGCACTTGGAACCCAAAGGAGGGCTGGCCGCCAGCTCGCTACGTTCGCTTTGCTTCTCTTTGTTTTGCCTTGCTCCGCTTTGCTTTGCTCTTGCTGGCACAGTTTTGCTTTTCCATACCTCCTTTCCTCTGCTGTTCTTGCCCCGGCTTTGCTTTGCTTTGCCTCAGATTCTTTTGCTGTTTCTTTCCTGGCAATGCTTTGCTTTTCCTTGTGCTACGTTCCCTTGCTCTGCTTTGCCTTGCTAAGTTTTGCCTTTTCTGGACATGTTTTGCTTTTTTTTTTTTTTTTTTTTTTTTTTTTTTTTTTTAAGTGTTCATTGCATTCTTTTGTTTTCCTTTTGGACCTATCTGATGTGTTTTTAGAGGCCGCGCTTTGCTTTTCCAGGCGCTGGATGTCATTGCTTTTCCCTATGCCGCTAGGTCTTTTCCATAGCAGGGCTTTGCTTTGTCTTGCTCAGCTTTCATCCGCATTGCTCCGCTCTCCTGTGCCGTGCTAGGCTTCCTTTGGAGACCGTCTCACTGATTTTGCTGCTGAGTCGATTGGTAAATTTATGAACGCATAAACCGTCAGACACAGAACTTGGCCTCCCCGCAGCCCAGCCACTGTCCCCTCGGAACCGGCGCGTGGGGGCAGCAGGCCTGGCCGCCCGACATGGTCCATACTTTGTCCCTAGCCATGCGGCGAGCTGGCTTGGGTGGGCCACACTGCTAGTTGTGTGTGTGAGGTTCTCAAAACAGTAAGGAACTACGTGATTCCCACAAGTACGGTGGTAGAAATCCACAACAAACAACAACAAAATGTATATATATATATATATATATAAAACCAGCTAAAGCAAGACATGGTTCTTGCCCGGTGTCACAGTGGACTAGGAGCTGTGAAGAAGGCTGAGGAGTGGGCGATCAGGGTCCAGCCACTGTCCAAGTCCGGCTGCCACCTGTACACAACATGGAGCCCTCCGGTCTCCCCCCCACAGACACTTGGAACCCAAAGGAGGGCTGGCCGCCAGCTCGCTACGTTTGCTTTGCTTCTCTTTGTTTTGCCTTGCTCCGCTTTGCTTTGCTCTTGCTGGCACAGTTTTGCTTTTCCATACCTCCTTTCCTCTGCTGTTCTTGCCCTGGCTTTGCTTTGCTTTGCCTCAGATTCCTTTGCTGTTTCTTTCCCGGCAATGCTTTGCTTTTCCTTGTGCTACGTTCCCTTGCTCTGCTTTGACTTGCTCTGCTTTCCCTTCCCTGGCCATGCTTTCCTTGGTTTAGCTTTGCTTTATAGACCTGGCACTGCTCTGCTTTTCCTACCCGTGCTGTGCTTTGCCTTGCCTCAAACTGCCTTGCTTTCCTTTGTTTGCTTTGTCTTCCCTGGTTATGCTTTGCTTTTCCTGGTGCTACTTTCCTTTGCTCAGCTTTGCCTTCCCTGGCCGTGCTTTGTATTGCTTTACGGGGCCATGCTTGCCTTTTTTTACCTTTGCTTTGCTCTCTTTTGCCTCGCCTGCTCCTGCTCTCATTTCCATTTTCCGGCCATACTTACCTTTGTTTTGCTTTACTTTGTATTCCTGGCACTGCTTTGCTTTTCCTTTTGCTACTTTCTTTTGTTCTGCTTTGCCTTGCCTGGCCATGCTTTGCTTTGCCTTGCTTTGTATTCCTGGCATTGCTTTGCTTTTCCTTCTCTGCTCTGCTTAGCTTCTCTTAACCCTGCTCTCTGATTTGCCTTAACTACATGATTCCCACAACTACGGTGGAAGAAATCCACAACAAACAACAACAAAATGTATATATATATATATAAAACCAGCTAAAGCAAGACATGGTTCTTGCCCGGTGTCACAGTGGACTAGGAGCTGTGAAGAAGGCTGAGGAGTGGGCGATCAGGGTCCAGCCACTGTCCAAGTCTGGCTGCCACCTGCACACAACATGGAGCCCTCTGATCTCTCCCCCACAGACACTTGGAACCCAAAGGAGGGCTGGCCGCCAGCTCGCTACGTTTGCTTTGCTTCTCTTTGTTTTGCCTTGCTCCGCTTTGCTTTGCTCTTGCTGGCACGGTTTTGCTTTTCCATACCTCCTTTCCTCTGCTGTTCTTGGCCCAGATTTGCCTCAGATTGCTTTGCTTTTGCTTTCCTGAAAATGCTTTTCTTTTCCTTGTGCTACGTTCCTTTGCTCTGCTTTTCCTTGCTCTCCTTTCCCTTCCCTGGCCATGTTTTCCTTGGTTTACCTTTGGTTTACAGACCTGGCACTGCTCTGCTTTTCCTACCCGTGCTGTGCTTTGCCTTGCCTCAAACTGCCTTGCTTTCCTTTGTTTGCTTTGTCTTCCCTGGTTATGCTTTGCTTTTCCTTTTGCTACTTTCCTTTGCTCAGCTTTGCCTTCCTTGGCCGTGCTTTGTATTGCTTTACGGGGCCATGCTTGCCTTTTTTTACCTTTGCCTTGCTCTCTTTTGCCTCACCTGCTCCTGCTCTCACTTCCATTTTCTGGTCATGCTTCCATTTGTTTTGCTTTACTTTGTATTCCTGGCATTGCTTTGCTTTTCCTTCTCTGCTCTGCTTAGCTTCTCTTAACCCTGGTCTGATTTGCCTTACCTCAAACTTTTTCGCTTTGTTGTGCTTTTTATTGCTTTTTTTTTTTTTTTTAATTTATTTATATATTGTCACTTCTTTAAAAATCCTGGCACTGCTTTGCTTTTCCTGGTGCTACTTTCCTTTGCTCAGCTTTGCCTTCCCTCGCCGTGCTTTGTTTTGCTTTATAGGGCCATGCTTGCCTTTGTTTATCTTCGCTCTGCTCTGCCTCGCCTTGCTATGTTTTGCCTTTTCTGGACATGCTTTGCATCTATTTTTTTTTATTATTATTATTATTTATTTATTTATTTATTTTTCTTTAAATGTTCATTACATTCTTTTGTTTTCCTTTTGGACCTATCTGATGTGTTTTTACAGGCCGTGCTTTCCTTTTCCAGGCCCTGGTTGTCACTGTTTTTCCTTATGCCTAGCAGGGCTTTTCCTTAGCAGGGTTTTACTCTGTCTTGCTCAGCTTTTATCCGCATTGCTCTGCTCTCCTGTGCCATGCTAGGCTTCTTTTGGAGACCGTCTCACTGATTTTGCTGCTGAGTTGATTGGTAAATTTCTGAACGCATAAACCGTCAGACACAGAACTTGGCCTCCCCGCAGCCCAGCCACTGTCCCCTCGGACCCAGCGCGTGGGGGCACTAGGCCTGGCCGCCCCATATGGTCCATACTTTGTCCCTAGCCATGCGGAGAGCTGCCAGGTGGGCCACACTGCTAGTTGTGTGTGTGAGGTTCTCAGAGACAGTAAGTAACTACATGATTCCCACAACTACGGTGGAAGAAATCCACAACAACAACAACAACAAAATGTATATAGATATATAAAACCAGCTAAAGCAAGACATGGTTCTTGCCGGCTGTCACAGTGGACTAGGAGCTGTGAAGAAGGCTGAGGAGGGGGCGATCAGGGTACAACCACTGTCCAAGTCTGGCTGCCACCTGCACACAACATGGAGCCCTCCGGTCTCCCCCCCACAGACACTTGGAACCCAAAGGAGGGCTGGCCGCCAGCTCGCTACGTTTGCTTTGCTTCTCTTTGTTTTGCCTTGCTCCGCTTTGCTTTGCTCTTGCTGGCACGGTTTTGCTTTTCCATACCTCCTTTCCTCTGCTGTTCTTGCCCCAGCTTTGCCTCAGAGTGTTTTGCTCTTTCTCTCCTGAAAATACTTTGCATTTCCTTGTGCTACGTTCCCTTGCTCTGCTTTGACTTGCTCAGCTTTCCCTTCCCTGGCCATGCTTTCCTTGGTTTAGCTTTGCTTTATAGACCTGGCACTGCATTGCTTTTCCTACCCGTGCTGTGCTTTGCCTTGCCTCGCCTCAAACTGCTTTGCTGTCCTTTGCTTGCTTTGTCTTCCCTCGTTATGCTTTGCTTTACCTGGTGTTACTTTCCTTTGCTCAGCTTTGCCTTCCCTGGCCGTGCTTTGTTTTGCTTTACGGGGCCACGCTTGCCTTTGTTTAGCTTTGCTCTGCTCTGCTTTGCCTTGCTATGTTTTGCCTTTTCTGGACATGCTTTGCATCTATTTTTTTTATTATTATTATTATTTATTCTTTTTTTTTTTTTCCTTTAAATGTTCATTGCATTCTTTTGTTTTCCTTTTGGACCTATCTGATGTGTTTTTACAGGCCGTGCTTTCCTTTTCCAGGCCCTGGTTGTCACTGCTTTTCCTTATGCCGCTCGGTCTTTTCCTTAGCAGGGTTTTACTCTGTCTTGCTCAGCTTTTATCCGCATTGCTCTGCTGTCCTGTGCTGTGCTAGGTTTCTTTTGGAGACTATCCCACTGGTTTTACTGGGCTAGCCGCAAGCTCCTTACGTTTGCTTTGCTTCTTTTTGTTTTGCCTTACTCCGCTTTGCTTTGCTCTTCGTGGCACAGTTTTGCTTTCCCATGCCTCCTTTCCTCTGCTGTTCTTGCCCCATCTTTGCCTCAGACTGCTTTGCTTTTGCTTTCCTGAAAATGCTTTGTTTTTCCTTGTGCTACGTTCCCTTGCTCTGCTTTGACTTGCTCAGCTTTCCCTTCCCTGGCCATGCTTTCCTTGGTTTAGCTTTGCTTTATAGACCTGGCACTGCTTTGCTCTTCCTACCCGTGCTGTGCTTTGCCTTGCCTCAAACTGCTTTGCTTTCCTTTGTTTGCTTTGTCTTCCCTGGTTATGCTTTGCTTTTCCTTTTGCTACTTTCCTTTGCTCAGCTTTGCCTTTCTTGGCCGTGCTTTGTTTTGCTTTACGGGGCCACGCTTGCCTTTTTTTACCTTTGCCTTGCTCTCTTTTGCCTCGCCTGCTCCTGCTCTCATTTCCATTTTCAGGCCATGCTTACCTTTGTTTTTCTTTACTTTGTATTCCTGGCATTGCTTTGCTTTTCCTTTTGCTACTTTCTTGTGTTCTGCTTTGCCTTGCCTGGCCATGTTTTCCTTTGCTTTGCTTTGTATTCCAGGCATTGCTTTGCTTTTCCTTCTCTGCTCTGCTTAGCTTCTCTTAACCCTGCTCTGATTTGCCTTACCTTGAACTTTTTCGCTTTGTTGTGGTTTTATTTATTTTTTGATTGTTTGTTTGTTTTTATTTTTTTTTTTCATTAATATTTCTTTTCTTTCTCTTTACCAGCACTGCTTTGCATTTCCTGGTACTACTTTCCTTTGTTCTGCTTTGCCTTCCTGTGCTTTGCCTTCCCTGGCCTTGCTTTGTTTTGCTTTATCAGGCCATGCTTTCCTTGGTTTACCTTTGGTTTACAGACCTGGCACTGCATTGCTTTTCCAAACCATGCTGTGCTTTGCCTTGCCTCAAAGTGCTTTGCTGTCCTTTGCTTGCTTTGTCTTCCCTCGTTATGCTTTGCTTTACCTGGTGTTACTTTCCTTTGCTCAGCTTTGCCCTCCCTGGCCTTGCTTTTTTTTTTTTTTTTTGCTTTACGGGGCCATGCTTTCCTTTGTTTACCTTTGCTTTCCTCTACTTTGTTCTGCTATGCTATGCCTTTCCTGGTCATGCTTTGCATTTTTTTATTCTTCTTCTTATTATTATTTTTTATTTATTTGATGTTCATTCCATGCTTTATATTTTCCTTTTATATCTTTTTCTTGTGTTTTCTCTGGCCGTGCTTTGCTTTTCCAGGCCCTGGTTGTCACTGCTTTTCCCTATGCCTAGCAGGGCTTTTCCTTGTCTCGCTCAGCTTTCATCCACATTGCTCTGCTCTCCTGTGCCGTGCTAGGCTTCCTTTGGAGACCGTCTCACTGATTTTGCTGCTGAGTCGAATGGTAAATTTCTGAACGCATAAACTGTCAGACACAGAACTTGGCCTCCCCGCAGCCCAGCCACTGTCCCCTCGGAACTGGAGGCCGGGTGCAGCAGGCCTGGCCGCCCGACATGGTCCATTCTTTGTCCCTAGTCATGCGGCGAGCCGCCAGGGGACCCCTAACTTCTACTCGTGTGGTGATAGTGTTCAGTGAGAATTTCAACGAGAATAAGTAACTACATGATTCCCACAACTACGGTGGAAGAAATCCACAACAAACAACAACAAAATGTATATAGATATATAAAACCAGCTAAAGCAAGACATGGTTTTTGCCGGGTGTCACAGTGGACTAGGAGCTGTGAAGAAGGCTGAGGAGTGGGCGATCAGGGTCCAGCCACTGTCCATTTCCGGCTGCCACCTGTACACAACATGGAGGCCCTCCGGTCTCCCCCACAGACACTTGGAACCCAAAGGAGGGCTGGCCACCAGCTCGCTACGTTCGCTTTGCTTCTCTTTGTTTTGCCTCGCTCCGCTTTGCTTTGCTCTTGCTGGCACAGTTTTGCTTTTCCATACCTCCTTTCCTCTGCTGTTCTTGCCCCTGCTTTGCCTCAGAGTGTTTTGCTGTTTCTCTCCTGGAAATACTTTGCATTTCCTTGTGCTACTTTCCTTTGCTTTGCTTTTCCTTGCTCTGCTTTGCCTTCCCTGGCCATGCTTTCCTTGGTTTAGCTCTGCTTTATAGACCTGGCACTGCTTTGCTTTTCCTACCCGTGCTGTGCTTTGCCTTGCCTCGCCTCAAACTGCTTTGCTTTCCTTTGTTTGCTTTGTCTTCCCTGGTTATGCTTTGCTTTTCCTGGTGCTACTTTCCTTTGCTCAGCTTTGCCTTCCTTGGCCATGCTTTGTATTGCTTTACGGGGCCATGCTTGCCTTTTTTCACCTTTGCCTTGCTCTCTTTTGCCTCACTTGCTCCTGCTCTCACTTCCAGTTTCCAGCCATGCTTACCTTTGTTTTGCTTTACTTTGTATTCTTGGCACTGCTTTGCTTTTCCTTTTGCTACTTTCTTTTGTTCTGCTTTGCCTTGCCTGGCCATGCTTTGCTTTGCTTTGCTTTGTATTCCTGGCATTGCTTTGCTTTTCCTTCTCTGCTCTGCTTAGCTTCTCTTAACCCTGCTCTGATTTGCCTTACCTCAAACTTTTTCGCTTTGTTGTGCTTTTTATTGCTGTTTTATTTTTTTTTTGTTGTTCGTTTTTTATTTATTTATTTATTTATTTATTTTCACTTCTTTCTCTTTCCTGGCACTGCTTTGCTTTTCCTGGTGCTACTTTCCTTTGCTCAGCTTTGCCTTCCCTGGCCGTGCTTTGTTTTGCTTTACGGGGCCATGCTTGCCTTTGTTTAGCTTTGCTCTGCTCTGCTTTGCCTTGCTATGTTTTGCCTTTTCTGGACATGCTTTGCATCTATTTCTTTTATTATTATTATTATTTATTCTTTTTTTTTTTTTTTCCTTTAAATGTTCATTGCATTCTTTTGTTTTCCTTTTGGACCTATCTGATGTGTTTTTACAGACCGTGCTTTCCTTTTCCAGGCCCTGGTTGTCACTGCTTTTCCTTATGCCGCTCGGTCTTTTCCTTAGCAGGGTTTTACTCTGTCTTGCTCAGCTTTTATCCGCATTGCTCTGCTCTCCTGTGCTGTGCTAGGTTTCTTTTGGAGACTGTCCCACTGGTTTTACTGGGCTAGCCGCAAGCTCCTTACGTTTGCTTTGCTTCTTTTTGTTTTGCCTTACTCCGCTTTGCTTTGCTCTTGCTGGCACAGTTTTGTTTTCCCATATCTCCTTTCCTCTGCTGTTCTTGCCCCAGCTTTGCCTCAGACTGCTTTGCTTTTGCTTTCCTGAAAATGCTTTGCTTTTCCTTGTGCTACGTTCCCTTGCTCTGCTTTGACTTGCTCAGCTTTCCCTTCCCTGGCCATGCTTTCCTTGGTTTAGCTCTGCTTTATAGACCTGGCACTGCTTTGCTTTTCCTACCCGTGCTGTGCTTTGCCTTGCCTCGCCTCAAACTGCTTTGCTTTCCTTTGTTTGCTTTGTCTTCCCTGGTTATGCTTTGCTTCTCCTGGTGCTACTTTCCTTTGCTCAGCTTTGCCTTCCTTGGCCGTGCTTTGTATTGCTTTACGGGGCCACGCTTGCCTTTTTTTACCTTTGCCTTGCTCTCTTTTGCCTCGCCTGCTCCTGCTCTCACTTCCAGTTTCTGGTCATGCTTACCTTTGTTTTGCTTTACTTTGTATTCCTGGCACTGCTTTGCTTTTCCTTTTGCTACTTTCTTTTGTTCTGCTTTGCCTTGCCTGGCCATGCTTTGCTTTGCCTTGCTTTGTATTCCTGGCATTGCTTTGCTTTTCCTTCTCTGCTCTGCTTAGCTTCTCTTCACCCTGCTCTGATTTGCCTTACCTCAAACTTTTTCGCTTTGTTGTGCTTTTTATTGGTGTTTTGTTTTGTTTTTTTTTTTTTTTTTCTTTTTTTATTTATTTATTTACTTTGACTTCTTTCTCTTTCCTGGCACTGCTTTGCTTTTCCTGGTGCTACTTTCCTTTGCTCAGCTTTGCCTTCCCTGGCCGTGCTTTGTTTTGCTTTATAGGGCCATGCTTGCCTTTGTTTAGCTTCGCTCTGCTCTGCTTTGCCTTGCTATGTTTTGCCTTTTCTGGACATGCTTTGCATCTTTTTTTTTTATTGTTATTATTATTTTTTTATTTATTTTTCTTTAAATGATCATTACATTCTTTTGTTTTCCTTTTGGACCTATCTGATGTGTTTTTACAGGCCGCGCTTTCCTTTTCCAGGCCCTGGTTGTCACTGCTTTTCCCTATGCCTAGCAGGGCTTTTCCTTAGCAGGGTTTTACTCTGTCTTGCTCAGCTTTTATCCGCATTGCCCTGCTGTCCTGTGTTGTGCTAGGTTTCTTTTGGAGACTGTCCCACTGGTTTTACTGAGCTAGCCGCAAGCTCCTTACGTTTGCTTTGCTTCTCTCTGTTTTGCCTTGCTCCGCTTTGCTTTGCTCTTGCTGGCACAGTTTTGCTTTCCCATACCTCCTTTCCTCTGCTGTTCTTGCCCCAGCTTTGCCTCAGACTGTTTTGCTTTTGCTTTCCTGAAAATGCTTTGCTTTTCCTTGTGCTACGTTCCTTTGCTCTGCTTTGACTTGCTCAGCTTTCCCTTCCCTGGCCACGCTTTCCTTGGTTTAGCTTTGCTTTATAGACCTGGCACTGCTCTGCCTTTCCTACCCGTGCTGTGCTTTGCCTTGCCTCAAAGTGCTTTGCTTTCCTTTGCTTGCTTTGCATTTCCTGGTTATGCTTTGCTTCTCCTGGTGCTACTTTCCTTTGCTCAGCTTTGCCTTCCCTGGCCTTGCTTTCGTTTGCTGTTTCAGGCCATTTTTTCCTTTCTTTAGCTTTGCTTTGCTCTGCTTTGCTTTGCTTTGCTTTGCCTTTCATCTTTTATTCTTTTTTTTTTTTTTTTTTTTTTTAATTTATTTTTTTTTTCATGTTCCTTGCATGATTTGTTTTCCTTTTGGACCTATCTGATGTGTTTTTACTGGCCGTGCTTTGCTTTTCCAGGCCCTGGTTGTCACTGCTTTTCCCTATGCCTAGCAGGGCTTTTCCTTGTCTCGCTCAGCTTTCATCCACATTGCTCTGCTCTCCTGTGCCGTGCTAGGCTTCCTTTGGAGACCGTCTCACTGATTTTGCTGCTGAGTCGATTGGTAAATTTCTGAACGCATCAACCGTCAGACACAGAACTTGGCCTCCCCGCAGCCCAGCCACTGTCCCCTCGGAACCGGCGCGTGGGGGCAGCAGGCCTGGCCGCCCGACATGGTCCATTCTTTGTCCCCAGCCACGCGGCGAGCTGGCTTGGGTGGGCCACACTGCTAGTTGTGTGTGTGAGGTTCTCAAAGACAGTAAGGAACTACACGATTCCCACAACTACGGTGGAAGAAATCCACCACAAGAACAACAACAACAACAAAATAGATAGAGATATATAAAACGTCACGGTGGACTAGGAGATGTGAAGGAGGCTGGGGAGAGAGCTGTCAGGGTACAGCCACTGTCCGAGTCTGGCTGCCACCTGTACACAACATGGAGCCCTCCGGTCTCCCCCCCACAGACACTTGGAACCCAAAGGAGGGCTGGCCGCCAGCTCGCTACGTTTGCTTTGCTTCTCTTTGTTTTGCCTTGGTCGGCTTTGCTTTGCTCTTGCTGGCACAGTTTTGCTTTTCCATACCTCCTTTCCTCTGCTGTTCTTGCCTCAGATTGCTTTGCTTTTTCTCTCCTGGAAATGCTGTGTTGTTCCTTGTGCTGCTTTGCTTTGCTTTGCTTTGCTTTGCTTTGCTTTGCTTTGCTTTGCTTTGTTTTGCTTTTTCTTTCCTCAGCCTGCTACGTTTTTACTTGTGCGGTCATGCTTTATTTTTTATTTCTTTGCTTCGTATTCCTGTCAGTGCTTTGCTTTCCCTTCTCTGCTCTTCTGGACCTTTCTTAGCCTCGCTGTGCTTTGCTTTGCCTCAAAGTGCTTTCTTTCCTTGGCTTTCCCTTTCGTGGCACCGCTTTGTTTTTCCCTGTGCTCCTTTCCTTAGCTTTGCTGTCTTTATGAATGCATAAAGAAGTTCATGAAACTTGTTTCTGAACACACAGAAAAGTTAGCCGGCCCGCAGCCCGGCAGCTGTCCCCTCGCAGCTGGCGGGCAGGGACAGGGATCTGGCTACCGGGCCAGGTCTATTCTGTTGCCCACCGTTGTCCGGAGAGCCAGCAGGTGGGCTCCGTTGCTATTCGTCTGGGGAGGGGTGTGGGTTGAGAACAACAATCAATAACTACTCGATTCCTAAAACGAAAGGGGGAAACAGACGGAGAAGACTATTATTATTCCTACTTCTACTATTTGTATTACGTTTTAATGATATTTATTTCTATTACTATTTAATACTTTTATTTCTAATAACTTTTTAGTAGTATATAATAATAGCATTATTATTATTATTATTATTATTATTATTATTATTGTTATTGTTATTGTTATTGTTATTGTTATTATTAATTTATATAATGATAAGCAGCTAAAGCAAAGCAGCCAGGCAGCCAGCCAAACTGAGTGGCACAGGTGGGGAGCCGTTCGCGGCCGAGCAGGAGCCTCTGATGTCAGAGCGAGAGCGAGAGGCAGCCCGAGGCAACCGGGGGCCGCTGCCACACCCTGGCCTTCTCAAACGCCCAGCTCCCCGTAAGCCAGCAACGGGCCCCTTTTCCTCATGGGTGGGTGGGGGGTGCGATTTCGACTGACGCTAAGTTAACTCCGCATTTTGTTTTGGCAGCACCGTTTTGCTTTGCTTTGCTTTCCCTGGCCCTGCGTTGCTTCGCTTCGCTTTGTATTCAAGGCACTGCTTCGCTTTTCCTGGCCCTGTTTTACTTTGGATTTTCTCTTCCTGACCGTGCTTTGCTTTTCCTGGCCTCGCTTTGTTGCGTTTTGCTTGACTTTGTATTCGTGACACCGCTTTTCTTTCCCTGGACCTCCTTTGCTTTGGTTTTTCTCGCCCTTCTTTGCTTTGCTTTTGCTGGTCCTGCCTCGCTTTGTTTTGCTTGACGTTGTATTCAAGACACCACTTTTCTTTTCCTGGACCTCTTTTGCTTTGGTTTTTCTCGCCTTTCTTTGTTTTGCTTTTGCTGGCCCTGCCTCGCTTTGTTTTGCTTGACGTTGTATTCAAGATACCGCTTTTCTTTCCCCCACCCCCCAGGAAATCCTTAGCTTAGGTTTTTTTTGTTTGTTTGTTTGTTTTTCCCCACCCTTCTTTGTTTTGCTTTAGCCGGCCCTGCCTTGCTTTGCTTTGCTTTACTTTGTATTCGTGACACCACTTTTCTTTTCCTGGACCTCTTCTGCTTTGGTTTTTCTTGCCCTGCTTGCTTTTGCTTTTCGCGGCCCTTCTTGGCTTTGCTTTTCCTTTTGCCTCTTTCTTTTCCCTAGCAGGGCTTTGCTTTGTCTCGCTCTGCTTTGCGTTGCATTGCTCAGCTCTGCTTTGCCGTGCTAGGTAGGCTTCTTTTGCAGACCGTCGCACCGATTTGGGCGACGAGTCGATCGGTGTATTTATGAACGCATAAAGCCTCAGGCGCACACCGTGGCCTCCCTCCCCGCAGCCCGACGAC
Source organism: Aythya marila (assembly GCF_965140915.1). NCBI lineage: Eukaryota > Metazoa > Chordata > Aves > Anseriformes > Anatidae > Aythya > Aythya marila. Next base: position 63,622 of record NW_028136924.1, on the reverse strand, counting down.
TGTCCCCCGGGAGCTGGAGGGTGGCGACAGGAAGCCTGGCCAGCCACCCAGCATGGTCTATTCCTCATCCCCCGCTGTCCGGCGAGCCGCCAGGTGGGTCCCGCTGCTGCTGTTCGTCTGGGGACGGGCTTGGGTGAGGTTTTTTAGGACGATAAGCGACATTACACGATTCCCAATGATTTGGGTTCGTTTTGCTTTGCTTTCCTTTTCCTCGCTTTACTTATCGTCGCTCTTCCCCGCTTTGCTTTTCCCGCACCTGCTTCGACATGCTTTCCTTAGAGCTGCATCTTTCTGGGGGGTTTTGGTTTGTATTCCCGGCACCGATTTCCTTTTCTTTGCTCTGCTTTGCCGTTCCTACTCCGCTTTGTTTTTTGCTCTTTTGATGCGTTTACACACACAGGAACGCTGGGTCACCTACTTCGGCCTCCCCACAGCCCGCCAACCGTCCCTTCGCAGCTGGCAGGTGGGGGTGCGGGGGTCGGCCACCCAGCCAAGTCTATTCCAGGACCCCCGCTGACTGGGGAGCCGCCACCTGAGCTCAACTGCCGTTTGCCTGAGGAGGCTGGGGGAGGGGGGGGGGGGGGGGGGGGTGAGGGGGAGCTGAGGACTAGGGGGGTGGGGGAGGTTTTGAAAGACGGTAAGGAATGACACGATTCCTGAAGCTACAGCGGAAAACAGGCAACAGAACTAACTAATAATAAACGTAAAGATAAGAGTAGTTATTTTCCAAAGCGGCTAAAGCAAAGCGGCCAGGCAGTCAGCCGCACTGCGCGGCACAGGTGGCGAGCCTCTGGCGGCCGAGCAAGAGCCTCTGACGTCAGAGCGAGCTGCGGCCCGAAGCAGCCGGGGTCCGGGGCCGCGCCCTCGCCTTCCCGACCGGCGCCGGCGCCCCGCCCCGCCCCGTCCACTGCAAAGGCTGCAAAGGGCGGAGGAGAGGGAGGGAGAAGTGGGGAGGGGGCGGAGGCGGCCATTGAAGTGCGTAGACGGCCGCTGTCAGATGCAGGCCGCCACGTCTACCCGTCCCTCCCACCCTCCGGGCCCCGTGGAGCGACCAGGTCTACTTCTCCCTCCTCCCCGCTCTCTCCCCCGCCCCCTCCCGCCTCGTGGAGCCACCAGGTCTACTTCTCCCTCCTCCTCCCCGCTCTCTCCCCCCCGCCCCCTCCCACCCCGTGGAGCCACCAGGTCTACTTCTCCCTCCTCCTCCCCGCTGTCCCCCCGCCCCCTCCCGCCCCGTGGAGCCACCAGGTCTACTTCTCCCTCCTCCTCCCCGCTCTGTCCCCCCGCCCCCTCCCGCCCCGTGGAGCCACCAGGTCTACTTCTCCCTCCTCCTCCCCGCTCTGTCCCCCCGCCCCCTCCCGCCCCGTGGAGCCACCAGGTCTACTTCTCCCTCCTCCCAGCTCTGTCCCCCCGCCCCCTCCCGCCTCGTGGAGCCGTCAGGTCTACCCCGCCGTCACGGCCACTGCTCGAGAGCGGCCCGGCTGCCTCGTCTACACGGCCACACGCACGCATGCACAGACGGGCGCGTGCCCGCACGCTTCCCTCCGGCGGCCCGCCAGGTCTATCCACACGCCTCTCGCGTGCAGGGGAACGGCTGGGAGGCGCCATTCATTCGAATCGTTCACGCTTTTAAAAAGAAAAAGGGGAAAAAGAAAAACAAACACAAGCAGCAGCAGCAGCAGCAGCAACAAGAAAGCACGGGTCCCGCTTGGCGGCGGGGAGACGAGAGGTCGTACAAAGCGTGCGGAGAAAGCGTTCGCTCTCAGACTCCGGCCGCCACGTCTACCCGCCGCCAGAGCCACTCGGAGCCCGCGGCAGACCGGCCGCCAGTTCCTCCCCTTTGCTTTGCTTTTGCCGGCCCTGCTTCGCTTTGCTTTTCGTGGAAGCGCTGAGTTTTGTTTGGCGTCGCGTTCGTGGCACTCGTTTGCTTTTCCTTCGTCTGCTCCGCCTCGCTCCGCTTTGCCGTTCCTCCTCCGCTTCGCTTTGCTTTTGCCGGCGCCGCTTGGCCTGGCTTTGGCTGGCGGCGCTCCGCCTTTCCGTTGCGCGCCTTCGCTTCGCCTCGTTTCGCACGGATCGCTGAGTGCAGCGACACACGCCCAGCCACGCAGAGTCGCACGGGTGGCTCGCAGGCGAGCCAGAGCCCCTGACGGCAGAGCGAGCGGCAGCCCGATGCAGCCAGGGGCCGCGCGCGGCCGCGCTCTCGGCTTCTCGAGCGGCGCCGGCTCCTCTCCCCCCCTCTCCCCCGCCCGTCGCGCCGCAGCCCCGCCGAGCCGTCGGGCGGGGGGGCGGCGGGAGGGGCAATCCTCCTAGCTCGTCGCCGGCCGCTCCGCTCCGCTCGGCGGGAAGCCGGCGCCACACGTAGGCGAGAGGGGGACGCATTATTCCGGGCACGGAGCTTCAAGCCGGCTGGTCGTCAGGCTCCCGCCGAGCCCGTGTCCCGGCCGGCGGGCAGCTAGATGGCGCGGGAGGGAGCAGAGCGACGAGCTCGCGCTCGCCTCCAGCGTTTTTCTCCCCGGGCGGGCCCCGTCCGGGGCCCCCGCAAAGGCGGGCAGGCGGGAGCTGCCTCGCCTCCTGCGACGCTCGGCTCCGCGGCCGGGGCGGATCGGGCTCGGAGTCGGCTTCGGGCTTGCGCTTCGGCTCGGGCTCGCGGGCTCGCGAGGGCAGAGGCTGTCCGCCGCCCGCAGCCCCGTCCGTCTACACGGCGCTTCCCCGCCTCGCGGCGATCTTGAGCTCTGCCCTGCTTCTCGGCCGGCTGCTGGGGAAGAGCGGCGTGGCAACGGGGAGAAGGGGGGAAGGGAGGGAACGAGAAGAGGTGTATTTGTGAATGAATGAATGAATGAATGAATGAACGAACGAACGAATGAATGAACGAACGAACGAATGAGTGCATGAGTGCATGAATGAGTGAGTGAATGAATCAAGGAATCGATGGATCGATCGTTCAGCCAACGAATCGATGAAGAAAGGAATGAGAAAGCAGAAGGGAAGCAAAAAGAAGGGCGGGGGAAGAAAGCGAAGGGCTCCAGAAAAGCGCGTAGGCAGCCGCCGTTAGCTGACGGCCGCCAGCTCTACGGTCCTCGTCGTGCTGAAGTGGACAGGTGAATCCCCTCCCCTCTTCCTCCCCCTTCCCCTCCCAGCCCCGATCCGCCAGGTGTAGCGTGGCGTCAAGGCGAGGAGCCGAAGCGGCACAGCGCGTTGGCGAGCAGGCGAGCCCGTGTGCCGGCTGTAAGCGGGACAGAGGCGCGAGCGTCCCTCGGACTGCCGTGCAGAGCGTAGCCGGGGAGGCGGAGGCACGCTTCGCTCCGACGGACCGCCAGGTCTACCATTCGCCGGAAAATGCCGCCCCCCGAAGAGCCGCCAGGTCTACCCAGCAATAGGGGGGGGTGGGGGGGGGGAGGGGGGAGCGGGGGGAAGCTCGTCTGCCGGGGTCGCCTGGGACAGGCCTCGGCAGGGCCGCCAGGTCTACCCAGCAATGGGGAAATGCACGGGGCGCCTCCGAGGGGCATGGGACAGGCCGCCAGGTCTACCATCCTTCGGGAAAAGGGTGCCCGTCTGCAGGGGGCGCTTGGGACCGGCCTCGGTCGGACCGCCAGGTCTACCGTCCTTCGGGAAAAGGCCCGTCTGC
>NW_028136924.1:30000-47500 GCF_965140915.1 Aythya marila | reverse complement strand
TTCCGACGCTTTCCGCGCCATCGGACCCGCTCGGGAACCGCTCGACCGACCCGCGGACGTGCGCCTTCGCAAACGCGCGCGCGCGCGCGCTCCCGTCGCTGCCGCGCAGACCCCGACGCCGTTCTCGCGGCCGGACCTGCAGCGACCCCTACAGGTCGCCGCCGGCTAAGCAAACATGGCGACCGCGGCAGGGTAGACCTGGCGGCCGCAGGAAGCTACGGGGAGACCAGGCGGCCGCGGGACGACGCGGGGACACCAGGCGGCCGCGGCAGGATCGGCAGACGAGGCGACGGGGGGATGCGGTAGACCTGGCAACCTCGGCGGGACGCGGGGAGACCTGGCGGCCGCAGGAGGGCACCGGGACACCTGGCGGCCGCAGGACGACACGGGGACACGTGGCGGCAACGGGGGGCACACGGTAGACCTGGCAACCTCAGGGGGACACGGGGAGACGTGGCGGCAACGGGGGGCACACGGTAGACCTGGCAACCTCAGGGGGACACGGGGAGACCCGCCGGCCGGGAACCGACAGCGCCGGCCCGCCTTCCTTCGCTTTTCCCACGGGCCCTTCCGGCACTTTTCGCACCTTTCCGGGAATTTCCGACGCTTTCCGCGCCATCGGACCCGCTCGGGAACCGCTCGACCGACCCGCGGACGGGAGCCCTCGCAAACGCGCTCGCGCCCGCGCTCCCGTCGCTGCCGGGCAGACCCCGACGCCGTTCTCGCGGCCGGACCTGCAGCGACCCCTACAGGTCGCCGCCGGCTAAGCAAACATGGCGACCGCGCCCGGGTAGACCTGGCGGCTGCTGTCCGCAGCGCTTAGACGAGGCGCCCGCGGCGCCCCGAGGTGGGGAACACCTGCCGGCCGGGAACCAACCCCGCCGTCGTTTCCCTAGCAGGGCTCTGCCTTGCCTTGCTCGGCTTTCATCCGCATTGCTCTGCTCTCCTGTGCCGTGCTGGGCTCCTCTCGGAGACCGTCCCGCGGGTTTTGATGCCGAGTCGATCGCTATAATTACGAACGCATAAACCGTCAGACACAGAACTTGGCCTCCCCGCAGCCCAGCGACCGTTCCCTCGGAACTGGCACGAGGGGGCAGCAGGCCTGCACACCCAGCACGGTCTTTTCTGTAAGTAACAACACGATTCCCACAACTACGCTGGAAGAAAGGCAACAATAAAGAAATAAACAGATAAAGCAAGACATGGTTCTTGCCCAACGTCACGGTGGACCAGGAGATGTGAAGGAGGCTGGGGAGTGGGCGATCAGGGTACAGCCACTGCCCAAGTCCGGCTGCCACCTGCACACAACATGAGAGCCCTCCGGTCTCCCCCCAACAGGCACTTGGAACCCAAAGGAGGGCTGGCCGCCAGCTCGCTACGTTCGCTTTGCTTCTCTTTGTTTTGCCTTGCTCCGCTTTGCTTTGCTCTTGCTGGCACAGTTTTGCTTTTCCATACCTCCTTTCCTCTGCTGTTCTTGCCCCGGCTTTGCTTTGCTTTGCCTCAGATTCTTTTGCTGTTTCTTTCCTGGCAATGCTTTGCTTTTCCTTGTGCTACGTTCCCTTGCTCTGCTTTGCCTTGCTAAGTTTTGCCTTTTCTGGACATGTTTTGCTTTTTTTTTTTTTTTTTTTTTTTTTTTTTTTTTTAAGTGTTCATTGCATTCTTTTGTTTTCCTTTTGGACCTATCTGATGTGTTTTTAGAGGCCGCGCTTTGCTTTTCCAGGCGCTGGATGTCATTGCTTTTCCCTATGCCGCTAGGTCTTTTCCATAGCAGGGCTTTGCTTTGTCTTGCTCAGCTTTCATCCGCATTGCTCCGCTCTCCTGTGCCGTGCTAGGCTTCCTTTGGAGACCGTCTCACTGATTTTGCTGCTGAGTCGATTGGTAAATTTATGAACGCATAAACCGTCAGACACAGAACTTGGCCTCCCCGCAGCCCAGCCACTGTCCCCTCGGAACCGGCGCGTGGGGGCAGCAGGCCTGGCCGCCCGACATGGTCCATACTTTGTCCCTAGCCATGCGGCGAGCTGGCTTGGGTGGGCCACACTGCTAGTTGTGTGTGTGAGGTTCTCAAAACAGTAAGGAACTACGTGATTCCCACAAGTACGGTGGTAGAAATCCACAACAAACAACAACAAAATGTATATATATATATATATATATAAAACCAGCTAAAGCAAGACATGGTTCTTGCCCGGTGTCACAGTGGACTAGGAGCTGTGAAGAAGGCTGAGGAGTGGGCGATCAGGGTCCAGCCACTGTCCAAGTCCGGCTGCCACCTGTACACAACATGGAGCCCTCCGGTCTCCCCCCCACAGACACTTGGAACCCAAAGGAGGGCTGGCCGCCAGCTCGCTACGTTTGCTTTGCTTCTCTTTGTTTTGCCTTGCTCCGCTTTGCTTTGCTCTTGCTGGCACAGTTTTGCTTTTCCATACCTCCTTTCCTCTGCTGTTCTTGCCCTGGCTTTGCTTTGCTTTGCCTCAGATTCCTTTGCTGTTTCTTTCCCGGCAATGCTTTGCTTTTCCTTGTGCTACGTTCCCTTGCTCTGCTTTGACTTGCTCTGCTTTCCCTTCCCTGGCCATGCTTTCCTTGGTTTAGCTTTGCTTTATAGACCTGGCACTGCTCTGCTTTTCCTACCCGTGCTGTGCTTTGCCTTGCCTCAAACTGCCTTGCTTTCCTTTGTTTGCTTTGTCTTCCCTGGTTATGCTTTGCTTTTCCTGGTGCTACTTTCCTTTGCTCAGCTTTGCCTTCCCTGGCCGTGCTTTGTATTGCTTTACGGGGCCATGCTTGCCTTTTTTTACCTTTGCTTTGCTCTCTTTTGCCTCGCCTGCTCCTGCTCTCATTTCCATTTTCCGGCCATACTTACCTTTGTTTTGCTTTACTTTGTATTCCTGGCACTGCTTTGCTTTTCCTTTTGCTACTTTCTTTTGTTCTGCTTTGCCTTGCCTGGCCATGCTTTGCTTTGCCTTGCTTTGTATTCCTGGCATTGCTTTGCTTTTCCTTCTCTGCTCTGCTTAGCTTCTCTTAACCCTGCTCTCTGATTTGCCTTAACTACATGATTCCCACAACTACGGTGGAAGAAATCCACAACAAACAACAACAAAATGTATATATATATATATAAAACCAGCTAAAGCAAGACATGGTTCTTGCCCGGTGTCACAGTGGACTAGGAGCTGTGAAGAAGGCTGAGGAGTGGGCGATCAGGGTCCAGCCACTGTCCAAGTCTGGCTGCCACCTGCACACAACATGGAGCCCTCTGATCTCTCCCCCACAGACACTTGGAACCCAAAGGAGGGCTGGCCGCCAGCTCGCTACGTTTGCTTTGCTTCTCTTTGTTTTGCCTTGCTCCGCTTTGCTTTGCTCTTGCTGGCACGGTTTTGCTTTTCCATACCTCCTTTCCTCTGCTGTTCTTGGCCCAGATTTGCCTCAGATTGCTTTGCTTTTGCTTTCCTGAAAATGCTTTTCTTTTCCTTGTGCTACGTTCCTTTGCTCTGCTTTTCCTTGCTCTCCTTTCCCTTCCCTGGCCATGTTTTCCTTGGTTTACCTTTGGTTTACAGACCTGGCACTGCTCTGCTTTTCCTACCCGTGCTGTGCTTTGCCTTGCCTCAAACTGCCTTGCTTTCCTTTGTTTGCTTTGTCTTCCCTGGTTATGCTTTGCTTTTCCTTTTGCTACTTTCCTTTGCTCAGCTTTGCCTTCCTTGGCCGTGCTTTGTATTGCTTTACGGGGCCATGCTTGCCTTTTTTTACCTTTGCCTTGCTCTCTTTTGCCTCACCTGCTCCTGCTCTCACTTCCATTTTCTGGTCATGCTTCCATTTGTTTTGCTTTACTTTGTATTCCTGGCATTGCTTTGCTTTTCCTTCTCTGCTCTGCTTAGCTTCTCTTAACCCTGGTCTGATTTGCCTTACCTCAAACTTTTTCGCTTTGTTGTGCTTTTTATTGCTTTTTTTTTTTTTTTTAATTTATTTATATATTGTCACTTCTTTAAAAATCCTGGCACTGCTTTGCTTTTCCTGGTGCTACTTTCCTTTGCTCAGCTTTGCCTTCCCTCGCCGTGCTTTGTTTTGCTTTATAGGGCCATGCTTGCCTTTGTTTATCTTCGCTCTGCTCTGCCTCGCCTTGCTATGTTTTGCCTTTTCTGGACATGCTTTGCATCTATTTTTTTTTATTATTATTATTATTTATTTATTTATTTATTTTTCTTTAAATGTTCATTACATTCTTTTGTTTTCCTTTTGGACCTATCTGATGTGTTTTTACAGGCCGTGCTTTCCTTTTCCAGGCCCTGGTTGTCACTGTTTTTCCTTATGCCTAGCAGGGCTTTTCCTTAGCAGGGTTTTACTCTGTCTTGCTCAGCTTTTATCCGCATTGCTCTGCTCTCCTGTGCCATGCTAGGCTTCTTTTGGAGACCGTCTCACTGATTTTGCTGCTGAGTTGATTGGTAAATTTCTGAACGCATAAACCGTCAGACACAGAACTTGGCCTCCCCGCAGCCCAGCCACTGTCCCCTCGGACCCAGCGCGTGGGGGCACTAGGCCTGGCCGCCCCATATGGTCCATACTTTGTCCCTAGCCATGCGGAGAGCTGCCAGGTGGGCCACACTGCTAGTTGTGTGTGTGAGGTTCTCAGAGACAGTAAGTAACTACATGATTCCCACAACTACGGTGGAAGAAATCCACAACAACAACAACAACAAAATGTATATAGATATATAAAACCAGCTAAAGCAAGACATGGTTCTTGCCGGCTGTCACAGTGGACTAGGAGCTGTGAAGAAGGCTGAGGAGGGGGCGATCAGGGTACAACCACTGTCCAAGTCTGGCTGCCACCTGCACACAACATGGAGCCCTCCGGTCTCCCCCCCACAGACACTTGGAACCCAAAGGAGGGCTGGCCGCCAGCTCGCTACGTTTGCTTTGCTTCTCTTTGTTTTGCCTTGCTCCGCTTTGCTTTGCTCTTGCTGGCACGGTTTTGCTTTTCCATACCTCCTTTCCTCTGCTGTTCTTGCCCCTGCTTTGCCTCAGAGTGTTTTGCTCTTTCTCTCCTGAAAATACTTTGCATTTCCTTGTGCTACGTTCCCTTGCTCTGCTTTGACTTGCTCAGCTTTCCCTTCCCTGGCCATGCTTTCCTTGGTTTAGCTTTGCTTTATAGACCTGGCACTGCATTGCTTTTCCTACCCGTGCTGTGCTTTGCCTTGCCTCGCCTCAAACTGCTTTGCTGTCCTTTGCTTGCTTTGTCTTCCCTCGTTATGCTTTGCTTTACCTGGTGTTACTTTCCTTTGCTCAGCTTTGCCTTCCCTGGCCGTGCTTTGTTTTGCTTTACGGGGCCACGCTTGCCTTTGTTTAGCTTTGCTCTGCTCTGCTTTGCCTTGCTATGTTTTGCCTTTTCTGGACATGCTTTGCATCTATTTTTTTTATTATTATTATTATTTATTCTTTTTTTTTTTTTCCTTTAAATGTTCATTGCATTCTTTTGTTTTCCTTTTGGACCTATCTGATGTGTTTTTACAGGCCGTGCTTTCCTTTTCCAGGCCCTGGTTGTCACTGCTTTTCCTTATGCCGCTCGGTCTTTTCCTTAGCAGGGTTTTACTCTGTCTTGCTCAGCTTTTATCCGCATTGCTCTGCTGTCCTGTGCTGTGCTAGGTTTCTTTTGGAGACTATCCCACTGGTTTTACTGGGCTAGCCGCAAGCTCCTTACGTTTGCTTTGCTTCTTTTTGTTTTGCCTTACTCCGCTTTGCTTTGCTCTTCGTGGCACAGTTTTGCTTTCCCATGCCTCCTTTCCTCTGCTGTTCTTGCCCCATCTTTGCCTCAGACTGCTTTGCTTTTGCTTTCCTGAAAATGCTTTGTTTTTCCTTGTGCTACGTTCCCTTGCTCTGCTTTGACTTGCTCAGCTTTCCCTTCCCTGGCCATGCTTTCCTTGGTTTAGCTTTGCTTTATAGACCTGGCACTGCTTTGCTCTTCCTACCCGTGCTGTGCTTTGCCTTGCCTCAAACTGCTTTGCTTTCCTTTGTTTGCTTTGTCTTCCCTGGTTATGCTTTGCTTTTCCTTTTGCTACTTTCCTTTGCTCAGCTTTGCCTTTCTTGGCCGTGCTTTGTTTTGCTTTACGGGGCCACGCTTGCCTTTTTTTACCTTTGCCTTGCTCTCTTTTGCCTCGCCTGCTCCTGCTCTCATTTCCATTTTCAGGCCATGCTTACCTTTGTTTTTCTTTACTTTGTATTCCTGGCATTGCTTTGCTTTTCCTTTTGCTACTTTCTTGTGTTCTGCTTTGCCTTGCCTGGCCATGTTTTCCTTTGCTTTGCTTTGTATTCCAGGCATTGCTTTGCTTTTCCTTCTCTGCTCTGCTTAGCTTCTCTTAACCCTGCTCTGATTTGCCTTACCTTGAACTTTTTCGCTTTGTTGTGGTTTTATTTATTTTTTGATTGTTTGTTTGTTTTTATTTTTTTTTTTCATTAATATTTCTTTTCTTTCTCTTTACCAGCACTGCTTTGCATTTCCTGGTACTACTTTCCTTTGTTCTGCTTTGCCTTCCTGTGCTTTGCCTTCCCTGGCCTTGCTTTGTTTTGCTTTATCAGGCCATGCTTTCCTTGGTTTACCTTTGGTTTACAGACCTGGCACTGCATTGCTTTTCCAAACCATGCTGTGCTTTGCCTTGCCTCAAAGTGCTTTGCTGTCCTTTGCTTGCTTTGTCTTCCCTCGTTATGCTTTGCTTTACCTGGTGTTACTTTCCTTTGCTCAGCTTTGCCCTCCCTGGCCTTGCTTTTTTTTTTTTTTTTTGCTTTACGGGGCCATGCTTTCCTTTGTTTACCTTTGCTTTCCTCTACTTTGTTCTGCTATGCTATGCCTTTCCTGGTCATGCTTTGCATTTTTTTATTCTTCTTATTATTATTATTTTTTATTTATTTGATGTTCATTCCATGCTTTATATTTTCCTTTTATATCTTTTTCTTGTGTTTTCTCTGGCCGTGCTTTGCTTTTCCAGGCCCTGGTTGTCACTGCTTTTCCCTATGCCTAGCAGGGCTTTTCCTTGTCTCGCTCAGCTTTCATCCACATTGCTCTGCTCTCCTGTGCCGTGCTAGGCTTCCTTTGGAGACCGTCTCACTGATTTTGCTGCTGAGTCGAATGGTAAATTTCTGAACGCATAAACTGTCAGACACAGAACTTGGCCTCCCCGCAGCCCAGCCACTGTCCCCTCGGAACTGGAGGCCGGGTGCAGCAGGCCTGGCCGCCCGACATGGTCCATTCTTTGTCCCTAGTCATGCGGCGAGCCGCCAGGGGACCCCTAACTTCTACTCGTGTGGTGATAGTGTTCAGTGAGAATTTCAACGAGAATAAGTAACTACATGATTCCCACAACTACGGTGGAAGAAATCCACAACAAACAACAACAAAATGTATATAGATATATAAAACCAGCTAAAGCAAGACATGGTTTTTGCCGGGTGTCACAGTGGACTAGGAGCTGTGAAGAAGGCTGAGGAGTGGGCGATCAGGGTCCAGCCACTGTCCATTTCCGGCTGCCACCTGTACACAACATGGAGGCCCTCCGGTCTCCCCCACAGACACTTGGAACCCAAAGGAGGGCTGGCCACCAGCTCGCTACGTTCGCTTTGCTTCTCTTTGTTTTGCCTCGCTCCGCTTTGCTTTGCTCTTGCTGGCACAGTTTTGCTTTTCCATACCTCCTTTCCTCTGCTGTTCTTGCCCCTGCTTTGCCTCAGAGTGTTTTGCTGTTTCTCTCCTGGAAATACTTTGCATTTCCTTGTGCTACTTTCCTTTGCTTTGCTTTTCCTTGCTCTGCTTTGCCTTCCCTGGCCATGCTTTCCTTGGTTTAGCTCTGCTTTATAGACCTGGCACTGCTTTGCTTTTCCTACCCGTGCTGTGCTTTGCCTTGCCTCGCCTCAAACTGCTTTGCTTTCCTTTGTTTGCTTTGTCTTCCCTGGTTATGCTTTGCTTTTCCTGGTGCTACTTTCCTTTGCTCAGCTTTGCCTTCCTTGGCCATGCTTTGTATTGCTTTACGGGGCCATGCTTGCCTTTTTTCACCTTTGCCTTGCTCTCTTTTGCCTCACTTGCTCCTGCTCTCACTTCCAGTTTCCAGCCATGCTTACCTTTGTTTTGCTTTACTTTGTATTCTTGGCACTGCTTTGCTTTTCCTTTTGCTACTTTCTTTTGTTCTGCTTTGCCTTGCCTGGCCATGCTTTGCTTTGCTTTGCTTTGTATTCCTGGCATTGCTTTGCTTTTCCTTCTCTGCTCTGCTTAGCTTCTCTTAACCCTGCTCTGATTTGCCTTACCTCAAACTTTTTCGCTTTGTTGTGCTTTTTATTGCTGTTTTATTTTTTTTTTGTTGTTCGTTTTTTATTTATTTATTTATTTATTTATTTTCACTTCTTTCTCTTTCCTGGCACTGCTTTGCTTTTCCTGGTGCTACTTTCCTTTGCTCAGCTTTGCCTTCCCTGGCCGTGCTTTGTTTTGCTTTACGGGGCCATGCTTGCCTTTGTTTAGCTTTGCTCTGCTCTGCTTTGCCTTGCTATGTTTTGCCTTTTCTGGACATGCTTTGCATCTATTTCTTTTATTATTATTATTATTTATTCTTTTTTTTTTTTTTTCCTTTAAATGTTCATTGCATTCTTTTGTTTTCCTTTTGGACCTATCTGATGTGTTTTTACAGACCGTGCTTTCCTTTTCCAGGCCCTGGTTGTCACTGCTTTTCCTTATGCCGCTCGGTCTTTTCCTTAGCAGGGTTTTACTCTGTCTTGCTCAGCTTTTATCCGCATTGCTCTGCTCTCCTGTGCTGTGCTAGGTTTCTTTTGGAGACTGTCCCACTGGTTTTACTGGGCTAGCCGCAAGCTCCTTACGTTTGCTTTGCTTCTTTTTGTTTTGCCTTACTCCGCTTTGCTTTGCTCTTGCTGGCACAGTTTTGTTTTCCCATATCTCCTTTCCTCTGCTGTTCTTGCCCCAGCTTTGCCTCAGACTGCTTTGCTTTTGCTTTCCTGAAAATGCTTTGCTTTTCCTTGTGCTACGTTCCCTTGCTCTGCTTTGACTTGCTCAGCTTTCCCTTCCCTGGCCATGCTTTCCTTGGTTTAGCTCTGCTTTATAGACCTGGCACTGCTTTGCTTTTCCTACCCGTGCTGTGCTTTGCCTTGCCTCGCCTCAAACTGCTTTGCTTTCCTTTGTTTGCTTTGTCTTCCCTGGTTATGCTTTGCTTCTCCTGGTGCTACTTTCCTTTGCTCAGCTTTGCCTTCCTTGGCCGTGCTTTGTATTGCTTTACGGGGCCACGCTTGCCTTTTTTTACCTTTGCCTTGCTCTCTTTTGCCTCGCCTGCTCCTGCTCTCACTTCCAGTTTCTGGTCATGCTTACCTTTGTTTTGCTTTACTTTGTATTCCTGGCACTGCTTTGCTTTTCCTTTTGCTACTTTCTTTTGTTCTGCTTTGCCTTGCCTGGCCATGCTTTGCTTTGCCTTGCTTTGTATTCCTGGCATTGCTTTGCTTTTCCTTCTCTGCTCTGCTTAGCTTCTCTTCACCCTGCTCTGATTTGCCTTACCTCAAACTTTTTCGCTTTGTTGTGCTTTTTATTGGTGTTTTGTTTTTTTTTTTTTTTTTTTTTCTTTTTTTATTTATTTATTTACTTTGACTTCTTTCTCTTTCCTGGCACTGCTTTGCTTTTCCTGGTGCTACTTTCCTTTGCTCAGCTTTGCCTTCCCTGGCCGTGCTTTGTTTTGCTTTATAGGGCCATGCTTGCCTTTGTTTAGCTTCGCTCTGCTCTGCTTTGCCTTGCTATGTTTTGCCTTTTCTGGACATGCTTTGCATCTTTTTTTTTTATTGTTATTATTATTTTTTTATTTATTTTTCTTTAAATGATCATTACATTCTTTTGTTTTCCTTTTGGACCTATCTGATGTGTTTTTACAGGCCGCGCTTTCCTTTTCCAGGCCCTGGTTGTCACTGCTTTTCCCTATGCCTAGCAGGGCTTTTCCTTAGCAGGGTTTTACTCTGTCTTGCTCAGCTTTTATCCGCATTGCCCTGCTGTCCTGTGTTGTGCTAGGTTTCTTTTGGAGACTGTCCCACTGGTTTTACTGAGCTAGCCGCAAGCTCCTTACGTTTGCTTTGCTTCTCTCTGTTTTGCCTTGCTCCGCTTTGCTTTGCTCTTGCTGGCACAGTTTTGCTTTCCCATACCTCCTTTCCTCTGCTGTTCTTGCCCCAGCTTTGCCTCAGACTGTTTTGCTTTTGCTTTCCTGAAAATGCTTTGCTTTTCCTTGTGCTACGTTCCTTTGCTCTGCTTTGACTTGCTCAGCTTTCCCTTCCCTGGCCACGCTTTCCTTGGTTTAGCTTTGCTTTATAGACCTGGCACTGCTCTGCCTTTCCTACCCGTGCTGTGCTTTGCCTTGCCTCAAAGTGCTTTGCTTTCCTTTGCTTGCTTTGCATTTCCTGGTTATGCTTTGCTTCTCCTGGTGCTACTTTCCTTTGCTCAGCTTTGCCTTCCCTGGCCTTGCTTTCGTTTGCTGTTTCAGGCCATTTTTTCCTTTCTTTAGCTTTGCTTTGCTCTGCTTTGCTTTGCTTTGCTTTGCCTTTCATCTTTTATTCTTTTTTTTTTTTTTTTTTTTTTTAATTTATTTTTTTTTTCATGTTCCTTGCATGATTTGTTTTCCTTTTGGACCTATCTGATGTGTTTTTACTGGCCGTGCTTTGCTTTTCCAGGCCCTGGTTGTCACTGCTTTTCCCTATGCCTAGCAGGGCTTTTCCTTGTCTCGCTCAGCTTTCATCCACATTGCTCTGCTCTCCTGTGCCGTGCTAGGCTTCCTTTGGAGACCGTCTCACTGATTTTGCTGCTGAGTCGATTGGTAAATTTCTGAACGCATCAACCGTCAGACACAGAACTTGGCCTCCCCGCAGCCCAGCCACTGTCCCCTCGGAACCGGCGCGTGGGGGCAGCAGGCCTGGCCGCCCGACATGGTCCATTCTTTGTCCCCAGCCACGCGGCGAGCTGGCTTGGGTGGGCCACACTGCTAGTTGTGTGTGTGAGGTTCTCAAAGACAGTAAGGAACTACACGATTCCCACAACTACGGTGGAAGAAATCCACCACAAGAACAACAACAACAACAAAATAGATAGAGATATATAAAACGTCACGGTGGACTAGGAGATGTGAAGGAGGCTGGGGAGAGAGCTGTCAGGGTACAGCCACTGTCCGAGTCTGGCTGCCACCTGTACACAACATGGAGCCCTCCGGTCTCCCCCCCACAGACACTTGGAACCCAAAGGAGGGCTGGCCGCCAGCTCGCTACGTTTGCTTTGCTTCTCTTTGTTTTGCCTTGCTCCGCTTTGCTTTGCTCTTGCTGGCACAGTTTTGCTTTTCCATACCTCCTTTCCTCTGCTGTTCTTGCCTCAGATTGCTTTGCTTTTTCTCTCCTGGAAATGCTGTGTTGTTCCTTGTGCTGCTTTGCTTTGCTTTGCTTTGCTTTGCTTTGCTTTGCTTTGCTTTGCTTTGTTTTGCTTTTTCTTTCCTCAGCCTGCTACGTTTTTACTTGTGCGGTCATGCTTTATTTTTTATTTCTTTGCTTCGTATTCCTGTCAGTGCTCTTTCCCTTCTCTGCTCTTCTGGACCTTTCTTAGCCTCGCTGTGCTTTGCTTTGCCTCAAAGTGCTTTCTTTCCTTGGCTTTCCCTTTCGTGGCACCGCTTTGTTTTTCCCTGTGCTCCTTTCCTTAGCTTTGCTGTCTTTATGAATGCATAAAGAAGTTCATGAAACTTGTTTCTGAACACACAGAAAAGTTAGCCGGCCCGCAGCCCGGCAGCTGTCCCCTCGCAGCTGGCGGGCAGGGACAGGGATCTGGCTACCGGGCCAGGTCTATTCTGTTGCCCACCGTTGTCCGGAGAGCCAGCAGGTGGGCTCCGTTGCTATTCGTCTGGGGAGGGGTGTGGGTTGAGAACAACAATCAATAACTACTCGATTCCTAAAACGAAAGGGGGAAACAGACGGAGAAGACTATTATTATTCCTACTTCTACTATTTGTATTACGTTTTAATGATATTTATTTCTATTACTATTTAATACTTTTATTTCTAATAACTTTTTAGTAGTATATAATAATAGCATTATTATTATTATTATTATTATTATTATTATTGTTATTGTTATTGTTATTGTTATTGTTATTATTAATTTATATAATGATAAGCAGCTAAAGCAAAGCAGCCAGGCAGCCAGCCAAACTGAGTGGCACAGGTGGGGAGCCGTTCGCGGCCGAGCAGGAGCCTCTGATGTCAGAGCGAGAGCGAGAGGCAGCCCGAGGCAACCGGGGGCCGCTGCCACACCCTGGCCTTCTCAAACGCCCAGCTCCCCGTAAGCCAGCAACGGGCCCCTTTTCCTCATGGGTGGGTGGGGGGTGCGATTTCGACTGACGCTAAGTTAACTCCGCATTTTGTTTTGGCAGCACCGTTTTGCTTTGCTTTGCTTTCCCTGGCCCTGCGTTGCTTCGCTTCGCTTTGTATTCAAGGCACTGCTTCGCTTTTCCTGGCCCTGTTTTACTTTGGATTTTCTCTTCCTGACCGTGCTTTGCTTTTCCTGGCCTCGCTTTGTTGCGTTTTGCTTGACTTTGTATTCGTGACACCGCTTTTCTTTCCCTGGACCTCCTTTGCTTTGGTTTTTCTCGCCCTTCTTTGCTTTGCTTTTGCTGGTCCTGCCTCGCTTTGTTTTGCTTGACGTTGTATTCAAGACACCACTTTTCTTTTCCTGGACCTCTTTTGCTTTGGTTTTTCTCGCCTTTCTTTGTTTTGCTTTTGCTGGCCCTGCCTCGCTTTGTTTTGCTTGACGTTGTATTCAAGATACCGCTTTTCTTTCCCCCACCCCCCAGGAAATCCTTAGCTTAGGTTTTTTTTGTTTGTTTGTTTGTTTTTCCCCACCCTTCTTTGTTTTGCTTTAGCCGGCCCTGCCTTGCTTTGCTTTGCTTTACTTTGTATTCGTGACACCACTTTTCTTTTCCTGGACCTCTTCTGCTTTGGTTTTTCTTGCCCTGCTTGCTTTTGCTTTTCGCGGCCCTTCTTGGCTTTGCTTTTCCTTTTGCCTCTTTCTTTTCCCTAGCAGGGCTTTGCTTTGTCTCGCTCTGCTTTGCGTTGCATTGCTCAGCTCTGCTTTGCCGTGCTAGGTAGGCTTCTTTTGCAGACCGTCGCACCGATTTGGGCGACGAGTCGATCGGTGTATTTATGAACGCATAAAGCCTCAGGCGCACACCGTGGCCTCCCTCCCCGCAGCCCGACGACTGTCCCCCGGGAGCTGGAGGGTGGCGACAGGAAGCCTGGCCAGCCACCCAGCATGGTCTATTCCTCATCCCCCGCTGTCCGGCGAGCCGCCAGGTGGGTCCCGCTGCTGCTGTTCGTCTGGGGACGGGCTTGGGTGAGGTTTTTTAGGACGATAAGCGACATTACACGATTCCCAATGATTTGGGTTCGTTTTGCTTTGCTTTCCTTTTCCTCGCTTTACTTATCGTCGCTCTTCCCCGCTTTGCTTTTCCCGCACCTGCTTCGACATGCTTTCCTTAGAGCTGCATCTTTCTGGGGGGTTTTGGTTTGTATTCCCGGCACCGATTTCCTTTTCTTTGCTCTGCTTTGCCGTTCCTACTCCGCTTTGTTTTTTGCTCTTTTGATGCGTTTACACACACAGGAACGCTGGGTCACCTACTTCGGCCTCCCCACAGCCCGCCAACCGTCCCTTCGCAGCTGGCAGGTGGGGGTGCGGGGGTCGGCCACCCAGCCAAGTCTATTCCAGGACCCCCGCTGACTGGGGAGCCGCCACCTGAGCTCAACTGCCGTTTGCCTGAGGAGGCTGGGGGAGGGGGGGGGGGGGGGGGGCGTGAGGGGGAGCTGAGGACTAGGGGGGTGGGGGAGGTTTTGAAAGACGGTAAGGAATGACACGATTCCTGAAGCTACAGCGGAAAACAGGCAACAGAACTAACTAATAATAAACGTAAAGATAAGAGTAGTTATTTTCCAAAGCGGCTAAAGCAAAGCGGCCAGGCAGTCAGCCGCACTGCGCGGCACAGGTGGCGAGCCTCTGGCGGCCGAGCAAGAGCCTCTGACGTCAGAGCGAGCTGCGGCCCGAAGCAGCCGGGGTCCGGGGCCGCGCCCTCGCCTTCCCGACCGGCGCCGGCGCCCCGCCCCGCCCCGTCCACTGCAAAGGCTGCAAAGGGCGGAGGAGAGGGAGGGAGAAGTGGGGAGGGGGCGGAGGCGGCCATTGAAGTGCGTAGACGGCCGCTGTCAGATGCAGGCCGCCACGTCTACCCGTCCCTCCCACCCTCCGGGCCCCGTGGAGCGACCAGGTCTACTTCTCCCTCCTCCCCGCTCTCTCCCCCGCCCCCTCCCGCCTCGTGGAGCCACCAGGTCTACTTCTCCCTCCTCCTCCCCGCTCTCTCCCCCCCGCCCCCTCCCACCCCGTGGAGCCACCAGGTCTACTTCTCCCTCCTCCTCCCCGCTGTCCCCCCGCCCCCTCCCGCCCCGTGGAGCCACCAGGTCTACTTCTCCCTCCTCCTCCCCGCTCTGTCCCCCCGCCCCCTCCCGCCCCGTGGAGCCACCAGGTCTACTTCTCCCTCCTCCTCCCCGCTCTGTCCCCCCGCCCCCTCCCGCCCCGTGGAGCCACCAGGTCTACTTCTCCCTCCTCCCAGCTCTGTCCCCCCGCCCCCTCCCGCCTCGTGGAGCCGTCAGGTCTACCCCGCCGTCACGGCCACTGCTCGAGAGCGGCCCGGCTGCCTCGTCTACACGGCCACACGCACGCATGCACAGACGGGCGCGTGCCCGCACGCTTCCCTCCGGCGGCCCGCCAGGTCTATCCACACGCCTCTCGCGTGCAGGGGAACGGCTGGGAGGCGCCATTCATTCGAATCGTTCACGCTTTTAAAAAGAAAAAGGGGAAAAAGAAAAACAAACACAAGCAGCAGCAGCAGCAGCAGCAACAAGAAAGCACGGGTCCCGCTTGGCGGCGGGGAGACGAGAGGTCGTACAAAGCGTGCGGAGAAAGCGTTCGCTCTCAGACTCCGGCCGCCACGTCTACCCGCCGCCAGAGCCACTCGGAGCCCGCGGCAGACCGGCCGCCAGTTGCTCCCCTTTGCTTTGCTTTTGCCGGCCCTGCTTCGCTTTGCTTTTCGTGGAAGCGCTGAGTTTTGTTTGGCGTCGCGTTCGTGGCACTCGTTTGCTTTTCCTTCGTCTGCTCCGCCTCGCTCCGCTTTGCCGTTCCTCCTCCGCTTCGCTTTGCTTTTGCCGGCGCCGCTTGGCCTGGCTTTGGCTGGCGGCGCTCCGCCTTTCCGTTGCGCGCCTTCGCTTCGCCTCGTTTCGCACGGATCGCTGAGTGCAGCGACACACGCCCAGCCACGCAGAGTCGCACGGGTGGCTCGCAGGCGAGCCAGAGCCCCTGACGGCAGAGCGAGCGGCAGCCCGATGCAGCCAGGGGCCGCGCGCGGCCGCGCTCTCGGCTTCTCGAGCGGCGCCGGCTCCTCTCCCCCCCTCTCCCCCGCCCGTCGCGCCGCAGCCCCGCCGAGCCGTCGGGCGGGGGGGCGGCGGGAGGGGCAATCCTCCTAGCTCGTCGCCGGCCGCTCCGCTCCGCTCGGCGGGAAGCCGGCGCCACACGTAGGCGAGAGGGGGACGCATTATTCCGGGCACGGAGCTTCAAGCCGGCTGGTCGTCAGGCTCCCGCCGAGCCCGTGTCCCGGCCGGCGGGCAGCTAGATGGCGCGGGAGGGAGCAGAGCGACGAGCTCGCGCTCGCCTCCAGCGTTTTTCTCCCCGGGCGGGCCCCGTCCGGGGCCCCCGCAAAGGCGGGCAGGCGGGAGCTGCCTCGCCTCCTGCGACGCTCGGCTCCGCGGCCGGGGCGGATCGGGCTCGGAGTCGGCTTCGGGCTTGCGCTTCGGCTCGGGCTCGCGGGCTCGCGAGGGCAGAGGCTGTCCGCCGCCCGCAGCCCCGTCCGTCTACACGGCGCTTCCCCGCCTCGCGGCGATCTTGAGCTCTGCCCTGCTTCTCGGCCGGCTGCTGGGGAAGAGCGGCGTGGCAACGGGGAGAAGGGGGGAAGGGAGGGAACGAGAAGAGGTGTATTTGTGAATGAATGAATGAATGAATGAATGAACGAACGAACGAATGAATGAACGAACGAACGAATGAGTGCATGAGTGCATGAATGAGTGAGTGAATGAATCAAGGAATCGATGGATCGATCGTTCAGCCAACGAATCGATGAAGAAAGGAATGAGAAAGCAGAAGGGAAGCAAAAAGAAGGGCGGGGGAAGAAAGCGAAGGGCTCCAGAAAAGCGCGTAGGCAGCCGCCGTTAGCTGACGGCCGCCAGCTCTACGGTCCTCGTCGTGCTGAAGTGGACAGGTGAATCCCCTCCCCTCTTCCTCCCCCTTCCCCTCCCAGCCCCGATCCGCCAGGTGTAGCGTGGCGTCAAGGCGAGGAGCCGAAGCGGCACAGCGCGTTGGCGAGCAGGCGAGCCCGTGTGCCGGCTGTAAGCGGGACAGAGGCGCGAGCGTCCCTCGGACTGCCGTGCAGAGCGTAGCCGGGGAGGCGGAGGCACGCTTCGCTCCGACGGACCGCCAGGTCTACCATTCGCCGGAAAATGCCGCCCCCCGAAGAGCCGCCAGGTCTACCCAGCAATAGGGGGGGGTGGGGGGGGGGAGGGGGGAGCGGGGGGAAGCTCGTCTGCCGGGGGCGCCCGGGAGCGGCCTCGGCCGGGCCGCAAGGTCTACCCAGCAATGGGGAAATGCACGGGGCGCCTCCGAGGGGCATGGGACAGGCCGCCAGGTCTACCATCCTTCGGGAAAAGGGTGCCCGTCTGCAGGGGGCGCTTGGGACCGGCCTCGGTCGGACCGCCAGGTCTACCGTCCTTCGGGAAAAGGCCCGTCTGCAGGGGGCGACTGGGACCGGCCTCGCGGCGATCTTGAGCTCTGCCCTGCTTCTCGGCCGGCTGCTGGGGAAGAGCGGCGTGGCAACGGGGAGAAGGGGGGAAGGGAGGGAACGAGAAGAGGTGTATTTGTGAATGAATGAATGAATGAATGAATGAACGAACGAATGAATGAATGAATGAATGAATGAATGAATGAGTGAGTGAATGAATCAAGGAATCGATGGATCGATCGTTCGGCCAACGAATCGATGAAGAAAGGAATGAGAAAGCAGAAGGGAAGCAAAAAGAAGGGCGGGGGAAGAAAGCGAAGGGCTCCAGAAAAGCGCGTAGGCAGCCGCCGTTAGCTGACGGCCGCCAGCTCTACGGTCCTCGTCGTGCTGAAGTGGACAGGTGAATCCCCTCCCCTCTTCCTCCCCCTTCCCCTCCCAGCCCCGATCCGCCAGGTGTAGCGTGGCGTCAAGGCGAGGAGCCGAAGCGGCACAGCGCGTTGGCGAGCAGGCGAGCCCGTGTGCCGGCTGTAAGCGGGACAGAGGCGCGAGCGTCCCTCGGACTGCCGTGCAGAGCGTAGCCGGGGAAGCGGAGGCACGCTTCGCTCCGACGGACCGCCAGGTGTACCCGCCGCGGGAAAATGCCG